>NC_087218.1:66687273-66694663 GCF_015104395.2 Macrobrachium nipponense | reverse complement strand
ACTGTGCTATTGAAGTTTTTTATGACTTGATCAAGGGGATTTTTTTGTTGTTTTTTATAAGTCAACTCATCATCCAGTAGGGCTTGCATACCGTGATATGTAGTCAGCTTTATCTAAAATTACTATACTATTTTGAATTATCAGCTTTTGTAATGTGGATAGTATTGTCCTTTTTAAGATCGGTCAAAACTTTTCTTATAGCGAGCAGGGAAGTTACTTTCATGGCTTAACGTTTGGCAGCTCCGTAACAATACCTTTAATCATGTCAACATGATTAACTTTACTTAAAACTTATGTTCATTTCTATTCAGGCCACCATCTTAACATAAAAATATCAATTTTTACTTCTATGTTTTTACGAGCATTGCGCATTGTCAGTCCCCAATATTTGGATCAAGAAATTGAATGCATAAGAAAATAGGGAAAGATTTATGTTATCCTTCACTATATTAGATATTTGTTATAATAAAGCCCACAAAAAATTTTATAGTGTAAGTAAACACGGAGAAAGAAAATTCTAAGAACATTCTCAGTTTGCCTTATTTTAACGGATTTGAAAACCATTAAATCATTGCTAAAAGCCTTTAAGGTCAACCTTGTTTTTTCCAATAATAACACACTAAAAAGGAATGTTAAATAAAAAATGGCCCCGAGAAAGCAAGGCAACATAATATATCAATTCCATGTATGGATTGTCCCTCATTTTATCTCGGACAGTCGAACAAGGGCTTAGAAGTAAGGTTAAGCCAGCATAAATATCCTGGTAAAAACTGGGCAAACATCTAATCCAATATTCATTCATTTAAGGGTAGGCTCCACTTTGGAGGGGTGCCGATCGTAAGAGATCGTAAAAATATTTGCCAAAAATACACTGATCAAGACAGGCTAATGAATTTATCAGGCATTATTTGCACTATAATAACGCAAATATTCTCTGTGAGTTTTATCATCCTACAGGGGGGAAAATAAATGATTTTATGAAAAAAAATGTGAAATTCATTCAGGGCTCCTTGTATTGAAGTTATTTGATGATCGGTGAGAAACTACAGTCTTGAATAGAAATTCGGTCTGACAGAATGTTTGTATATCCCCTGGGAGCATGCACATAAAGTATTAATCCAAAATAGAACAGTAAGTAAGCACGTTAATAACAAAAAAAAGAGCAACAACTTCAGGTAAGTTCAGCGAAAGCCCCGCCGGAAAACTAAGGCTATAGCTAGGAAGAAATATTCATAAAAAATTCAAACCTCGATTTAGGGACAAAACCTTCGAGAGATTGTAGTTATTATGTCACTTGATAGCCTAAAACATCTAAAAATTATATATGTAGGACAATCAAAGAAAACCCCCCACCCCCCCCCCCCCCTTCCCGAAAAAAACCAAACCAGAGAAAAACGCGAAAAAGCGATTATTTTTTTCTGAGGACAAGAAACTTGAAAAATTTGTTTAGACACCCCTAAAATGGTTTTCTTTTTGAGATGAAACTACTCGTAGAAAACGTTAGAAAAGACATCAACCAATTTAGAGGGATACTATACTAATTTTTTCTTTTTTTATATTTTCGATTTCCATATTTTATCGGCAGCGCTTTCGCTTCAGTTGTTGCTCTCTTTTTTTTTGTTATTACGTGCTTATTTACTGTTATATTTGATAAATGATTTATGTGCATGCTCCCAGGGGATTATACCAACATTCTGTCAGACCGAATTTCTATTCAAGACTGTAGTTTCTCACGATCACCAAATGACCTTCAGTACATTTTTTTTCTAAAATCATTTTTTTCTTAAAATCATTTATTTTCCCTGTAGGATGAATAAAACCTCACAGAGAAATATGCGTTATTATAGTGCTAATAATGCCTGATAAATTCATTAGCCCTGTCTTGATTAGTGTATTTTTGGCAAATATTTTACGATCGGCACCCCTCCAAAGTGGAGCCTACCCTTAAGTGAAAACAACCACCGAAATAATTGGATTGGTAGTTCAGTAATTTGCAAGGTCAAAAGAGTCTTATTCATGAAATATTTTAGAATCTGCTTAATACAACTTTACTTCTCTTTGTAAGTTTCAATATTAGTTGTGGCCTGTTCATTTAGACCCTTGTATTTGTATCATGTTTAGATGACCTCAGGATATAATTAGAGACTTAATAAAAATTGTTGCCTTGAGATATCTTCGTTGTATATGTATGTTTAATAGGTATTGTGAATATGTATTGTGAATATGTTTTTTGTTTACTAAAGTTCTGAATAGCTGTCACCTATAATAATCCTTTAATTGTCTTGTCCTTTTGTCTGAGCAGATTGTCTTAAACTTTTAATTGTACCCATGTTTTTGCTTGTTTGGGAAGGTTACTCATCTTCCTGGTGTGTCGGATTCTAGGTAACTAATCTCTTTATAATCCCTATCTGTCAGTTATACAACCTTTCGTGTATTGTCATTTCTTCATGTAAGTCAGTTCATCTTCTAAGTAAAGGGCGTTTGAATTTGAATGTCGAAAGATCTCGCGGATACTCCGTTGTTTATTTTCCCTCGTGGCATATACCTTTATTTAAACAATAATATATATATATATATATATCATATATTATATATATATATATATATATATATATATATAAATATATATGCAGATAAAAGGCCATAAAACACTATTTTTAACGTTGCAACCATATATTTCGAGCACTTCCTTCTGTGTTACCTGATTACTGACTGGTAAAGTATGGACACAGGATGTCTTACAAGAGCATATATACAATGTGTGGCAATAAGTCTCTGTTGGTGACCCAGGAAGGGTGGAAATTAAATTATTCCCTGGTGATTTTTGGCCTCATTCATTAACTCCCGTATGGCGCAAGGCCGGGGACTCGTCTGGTGTTCGGATGTTCTTGGACACCTGCTTGAGGAGTTGCCTAAGGATTAGGTCGTCGATGTCATCCGATTTCCAGTGTCCTCCTGACAGGTTCATATTGTTAGTTTGATTGATGATAGCAGATTGCAGCATCTTCCTTTTGTACGGACAGCTACTTTTGAAAATCAGCTCCGCCCCACTCCAGTCCATAGTATGGCCTTTGTCCCCTAATATGAAGGAAAATTCCAGAGTTCTCTGATGCATATCGCACTGATCTTTTGTGCTCTGCTAATCTTTGCGAGATGGATCTACCGGTTTCCCCAACGTAAATCTCATTACAATTGCTACACGGTATCTTGTAAACTCCGGCTTCTTCTCCTCTTTTATTTAGGTATACGTTAATGAGCGAACTCCCCATGGATTTGGGATAATGGAAAATGAAAGGATTAGACGTGCGGTGTTCTGTGGCTTTTTGGATGTTTTCATCGTACTGAAATTTGATTTTATTGTCGACGTCTATTTGTCCTATTGTGAATCGGACCTCTATAGCATATTGTATTCGCTTTATTTATAGCCTTTTCAATAATGTATGGTGGGTAAAACAGTTGCATTAGGTGTTGGCGGATCGTGTTGAATTCTTGATCTACGTACCCATTTGAACATATTCTAAGCCCCCTAAGGAATAAGTTGCACCCGACCATGATCTTTTTATTTATTGTTTTGTTAATACCAAGAGGCGAATGTTCTTCATATGGTTGTAACTTCCTCTTTAGAATGGACAACACGTCGGCAATCGGGACTTTGGTAAATAATGATTCGACGTCAAGGCTGAGCAATTTGATGTTATTTATTGGGATATTTAAACTCTTAATTTTTTGTATAAAATTACTAGAGTCATTCAAGATATCAACTCCTCTCTCCCCAATTTTTACTGGCCTGCCCAAAAATCAAAAACACATAAGATGGGAATTTCTCTTGCGCCCCCCATTAATTATCGTAAGCAGGGGCTTTCAATGTATAAAATATCCAAATGGTCTTGCAGAGCTGTTATCATCCTTTCTAGGAACATTCTCATCCTCCCACGGTTAAACAAACCAGAGAATTTTTATTACAAAAATTTAATCAGCTTAAGTATCCCAGCAAATAAAACATCAGAATTGGTCAGCCTTGACGTCGAATCATTATTTACCAAAGTCCCAATCGCCGACGTGTTGTCCTTTCCAAAGAGGAAGTTACAACCATATGAAGAACAATTTCCCCTTGGTATTGACAAAACAATAAATAAAACTAATCAACCTCTGTGTAACTAACAATGTGTTCTCTTTCGATGGTAATTTTTATAAACAAAAATTTGGTTGTAGCATGGGCAGTCTCCTATCCGCCCTTCTAGCAAACCTATATATACATGGGATATTTCGAAACTGAAATTTTGACCTCTATCAAACCCCACAATATGGTCTGGCTTAGATACGTAAATGATATTTTTACTTACTGAGATGATAGCTGGGGAGATTTCAATGAATTTTTTAATCAATTAAATTCGCTAGTTCCGACTGTTAAAATAAAACAAAATTTGAAAACAGATGAACAGGACGGAAATTGCCGTTCCTAGACGTAATAATCATAAGAGAGCAGAATAGATATGCGTTCACAGAAAACCTACTTTAGCTGTTTCATATATTCATTTCATAAGTTACCACGATGTATCCGAAAATATCATAGTCGTGCAACTTATTCCTCAGGGGGCTTAGAATATGTTCAAATGGGTACGTAGATCAAAGAATTCAACACGATCCGCCAACACCTAATGCAACTGTTTTACCCACAATACATTATTGAGAAGGCTATAAATAAAGCGAATACAATATGCTATAGAGGTCCGACTCACAATAGACAAATAGACGTCGACAATAAAATCAAATTTCCGTACGATGAAAACATCCAAAAAGCCACAGAACACCGCAAGTCTATAATCATTTCATCTTCCATTATCCCAAATCCATGGGGAGTTCGCTCATTAACGTATACCTAAATAAAATAGGAGAAGAAGCCGGAGTTTACAACATACCCCGTAGCAATTGTAATGAGATTTACGTTGGGGAAACCGTTAGAAACATCTCGCAAAGATTAGCAGAGCACAAAAGATCAGTGCGATATGCATCAGAGAACTCTGGAATTTTCCTTCATATTAGGGACAAAGGCCATACTATGGACTGGAGTGGGGCGGAGCTGGTTTTCAAAAGTAGCTGTCCATACAAAAGGAAGATGCTGAAATCCGCTATCATCAATCAAACCAACACTATGAGCTTGTCAGGACACTGGAAATCGGATGACATCAACGAACTAATCCTTAGGCCGCTCCTTCAAGACAACTGGACGGGTCCCCGGCCTTGCGCCATACGGGAGTTAATGAATGAGGCCAAAAATCACCAGGGAATAATTTAATTTCCACCCTTCCTGGGTCACCAACAGAGACTTACTGCCACACCTGTATATATACTCTTGTTAGACATCCTGTGTCCATACTTTACCAGTCAGTGATCAGGAGCACAGAAGGAAGTGCTCAAAATATATGGTTGCAACGTTAAATTAGTGTTTTATGGGCCTTTTATTTTCATATTACATGTTTTCCAGTAAAAGACATTACACACACCACACACACACACACACACACACACACACATATATATATATATATATATATATATATATATATAGATATTATATATATAGATATATATATATATATATATATATATATTATATAGATATATACACACATTTCTACAGTTAATTTAGTCACGTACGCGACATAATATTGATAGAGAGATGTAGCATTACCTCGTGAAAGCGGATGAACAGGACGTAAGCTCATCTTTAAATAATGATCGCTAACCGCATTAACCAAGATCTTTTTTTTTTTACCAGTCTTTCAGTTATGTTATCTTACTACGAAAACTTCAAGGATGTATGAACATTCCATTACATGGAAAAAGTAATAACGTGCTAAAAAAAATAAAACGAAAACTCACAGGACATAAAAAGACAGTCGGTTAAAATTAAGCTGCAACGCTGATTGCAATAAAGGTTTATGTCAAAACTTGAACCAAGACCTCCGGTGGTCTTGCTTGAACCCGAAGAGTAGCGAGAAAATACGCCATGCCTAACCCTCCCGCTGCCGACGCTCAGCGAGCAACTTATCGTACTGTATATTCTCGTATTGCTTCATATTTAGTTCAATATTAATACCTTATTAGTTGAATTCCAGGTACCTTTGCAGTTATAGTTACGTCCCAAACAAACAGTACGTAAAATGTTCATCAACAAGTGAAGTCATCGCTTAAGCAAACGGAATTGACTAGATTTTCTATGAATGATATATAGTATGATTGCTTTAGCTATATAACAATTTATGTTTTTCAGCCACATGAAAATTACCCAGGTTTGACACGTACAACATAAAATGGTATATCGTTATGTAGGTATTAATCATAATGTAATAGGATTAGATGGATGAAAAAGGACGTGTGTCCAAGAATGATATATAAGTAGTTTCAGGTTCTCTGATAGTGTGTCCTAAAAACACACACACACACACACACACACACACACACACACACACACACACACATATATATATATATATATATATATATATATATATATATATATATTGTATATGGCTGTGTAAAAGCTTATTTGCAACGGTCGAGACCAATACACAATAGCCAAAAAAAAAAAAGGTAATATCAAATTTAACTGTTAGAACGGTTATCACTTAATTCTTATGAATCCACATTTTCAGGCGTCTCGTAACGTCTCCTCTTGCCCAACACTATCAGTTTAAGGAAAGATCTGAGACTGAGACTGCATAAGATTCATGTGTTGATTCTGTTCGATAGATCTGCTTCTTGACTTCCGCACGTGAAATGAATAAATATCGCGACTGTGTATTATTATTTTGAATGTTTTATGCTTTCCATTTTCTGTTTTCTCATGTAAGGTACCATATAAAGAAAGAAAATTCACGAAGCAGGCTTTAATAGCCATAAATGAAAGCTTGTTTTTTTTCCTGGTTTTGAATAGGAGTTTCTTGGGCGCCCCCCTTCACAGTAATTCGTGTTCTCCGGTAGATGGCAGTTCTGTTCTTTAATAAACGATATCACTGTTTTTATCCGTTCAGGAGCAATTACCAAAAAAGGCTGTAAAAGGTTTTTTGAAAAAGATAGGTATTACGCATGAGAGAATAATAATAATTATCGGGTAGTGTTAGACAAGTAATGTAATACGTTCAGATTGATTATGCTGATTGCATTACTGGATCGGTAATGTCTTTCAGATATGAGACGTAGCCTAACTAGCTCTGCTTATAAACATAGATTAGTGATAACCTTTGGCTACAACCGACCGGGGCACTTTCCTCGGGTACTTTCTTCGAAACGCATAAGTGCTTGTCCTTATCTTACCTAAATTTTCACTTTGAGTTGCCAATGGCTAGTTTAAACAGCTGATTTAATATTCATTTGGCAGTCCTGCCTT
>NC_087218.1:66627273-66682273 GCF_015104395.2 Macrobrachium nipponense | reverse complement strand
AGAAAAAAGTCATATTGACTATGTTTCCCTTTTATATAAAATCAGAAATGCACTGGAGGTGTTCCTGTGACATTTTTGGGTTAGCCATCATAACGGTTACGATAAAGGTTTGGCCTCAATACCCAAGTTTCTTGTTAAAACTATAAAAAGAAAATGTCGGAATTAAAACTGGTGACAATTTATTTTTAAAGACGTTGGATATATTTTCTTGGCTTACCACAATAAGAGTTGGTATAACCTAAAATCCACGTCAGTGTTGTAAATGGTATTGGGCGCGGTGAGGCTGGTGTCTCCAATTTGGCCCCTGGCGTTTCGTGAGCCACTCAAGTTAGAGCTCGTCGTTAACTTAAAGTACCAGATGAGGCCTTATTCTCAAGAGTGCTTAATGGCCATACTTGTCCCATGCTTGACATGTCTGCCTAAAATCCATAAATCAATCAAACCTTATTCTCAAGACTTAATATCCTGGACAGGGACAAGCACTCGTAAAGGCTTTTTGAAAAGATGCGGAGTTTAAGTATCAGTATCGTATGTTGTTTGAGTGCTGTTCAGTAGACATTTTTAACCATAGTTCAACAGATACATAAGGAGTCACAAACTCGAGGACCAGCTAGTTTAATTAATCTTCTAGACAATTTGATTTTGGAATTGTGGAACTTTCTACCATCTTCAAGTTCTCTGGATTATTTAAACTGTCTCCTTTCAAGGAAACAGTGTAGTAGGTGCCTCTCATCATCTCAGCAGTAAAGTGAATCGATACACTGGTTTTGCATAGCTGGTCGTGTTTGGGTAGCCCATGGGGTAGCTAGACCTTGGCTGTAACCATATCGGTCTACGCGTAATTATAAAGTAACGCCTATCTAAACAATAGGTCTTAATAAATTCTCACTGTAAAGTCCCCGGATCTTGTTTCTACGTAGGCGAACGTAGATTATAGTCATTACTATGTAAACACTGTTTTGAAAGTATGCAGCATATATTGGCTATTGCAGAACGAGAAGTGGATGCGCTGGTAATTATTCAATAACTTTTATTTTTTATCGTCTTTTTACCATTTAATTTAAATAAGAAATGTCAGTTTTTGTTAAATAGAATATTTTAAAAGCAACTGACGGTAAATTCGTACAGATAATATTTTATTTTTGGGCTTCATATTTTTTACACAAGTGCTCAGATAAACCACTCGAGTTTTTGTGTCTTTAATTATTATTTTTGGAGGCAATAATATTATTTTATTATTAAATTCTATGTAGTTTATATACACATGATCAATATCTTTTGTGCTTTTTATTATTTCGTTTATTTCTTACCTAACTTCTAGTTTAATCGGTAATTACGCATAGTTTGGGACCACTTGACGTTATGGAAGAGGTACGTCAATTCTTGTAATTAAAGTGTGAATATGAACGCACAATCAAGGCTTGGAAAGCAATGATGTCCTAGGCGTCTTCTCTCGTTATGCATCACGATGTCATTAACTGATTTGCTCTTCCATCGGTTTGGTTCCGATTACATCAACGTGTACGTTCTAAAGTCTGTCCAGATGGTTTTTCCAAGACTCATTTAGGTCAGGAACTAATTTTACGCCATGTGACTGCAAACTTGTTCCTCCTTATGGAAGCAGTGATTAATGTCTAGCTCTGGCAGAACTGATCAGGGGGTGACAACGGCAGTTGCCTTCGTTCCCCATAATGGCGCAAGCAGCGTTGTTCAGACTATGACTACGTCTACATGTGTGGTTGTACTGTACATATGACTCAGCTTTCTTTGAATTATATATAATTATCATTCTATATCGATCGTTACTCTTGTTTTGAAGTTTCCCTAGTCCCCATTATTGGAAATTTGCAGGATTCAGATGTTTAGTATCTTGATGGTCGTTTATTCGTGCATTTAAAATTATGCACATAATTACACACACACACGCACACACACACACACACACATACACACACACATATATATATATATATATATATATATATATATATATATATATATATACACATACTACATACATTTACATGTACAGACTTTTACATTTTTAAAAGTGAGCAATCGTTGAATCTGTGAAATATCTGAGTAAATATGCTTGTGGGTATGCATGAATAATCACTTGTCTTTTCATCGCTCATGTATAGTATAATTAACTGGGAGCCGGACTCGTTCAGAGAAGGATATTGGGAGAGTAAAGACCCAAAGTTCTTGACTAAAAACTTCACCTACAAACCACTTTCGAAGATAAATTTTCGTGTTAAGTACAAATATTGATTAGTTTCTCTGTGTAAAGCATTTTCTCGGCTATTCTCCTCGCCTGATAAGAAAAATACAATTGCATAATATCACAGGCACGTACTAAGGGAACTAGTATGGTGGACACAGATTACCAATAAAATGATGACGTCATGCAGCAGACTCCAACGGATATTGCGGAAGGGCTGCTGCTGCTGCTGCTTCGGTTTGCTGAACGCTTCATCTCCTAGTCTCATTCAGGCTTTAATAAATAAGAAGTGCCAGAAAATACTGCAATAGGGCTATGCTTGCCAACGCATTAATAAACATTTATAGGATATCTTTAAAACCTGCTTTAGTTTGTCTAATATACATACATATATACATACGCACGCATACGTACGTACATACACATATGTGTGTGTGCGCTGTTAACAATTTTGTTCGAAATTATTTCGTTCTTGGACTGTAACGAAAGAGATAACATACCGTCTAATTCTTCCTAAAACCGATCATGTCGGACTGTCAATTCTTCATTCGATTCAAGATTCATTCATGTTTTTCATTATTGATAATAATCATTGCCTATTATTATTCGTGTATACGCTGTACAGTATTTCTTGATCATCCTACACCAGTTTGCACAATTCAAAAGGAAATTTTGAACCTGATAAATTATGCATTAACGTTTATCGTATTTGCGATTGCATGACTTATCAGTATTTTTACAAATTGGGATTATGAAAACTAGAATGTAAACACTGATATATAAAGGAGGTTATCTTTTTATTTAACGGAATTATAATTCGTAAAACATCCAAGTTTAATTGAATCTGGTCACCGAAGCAGATCTTTTCAGCTGATTTGTAAGGTACCTACTATCCATATGTTGTTGCAGCGATATAATCATAGTGTAAGAAATCATGTTCGATAGTTGAAACCTTCAGGATAGATGTGATAACATATCCTGTATTCACAGAAGCAAGAAATGTTTGAACATAAGATACCAAATTATTTTATTTTCATCATGACTATATCGTGGATATGCTCACGGTCTAGGTACGTGGATATGCTATCGTACTACTCCCCAAGGTACATATATAGAATTCTATATACCTTGCTACTCCGGAAACAACAAGGAAAGTCTGTAACAGTTTTTGAAGCAACGATGTACCTTATTTAGGATGGATATAATTAGACATTCTATCTGTAAGCGAAAGCATTCGAATGTGATAAAACTCCGCTCTCATTTTACCCAAAGGAGACATGATTATTTGTAACTATAAAGAAAGGTGAAGTCAAGGGATCGGTATGCCAACATCATCAACCAACGGCCGCTGCCCCTCCCACCGTCCCACGCGGGAAGGTAAATAAACCCGGGATCGAAGGGACCAGTGATAAGTCACATCTCTTTCGGCGTTTGGAGTAGGGCTACGTAAACACATATTAAGCGACTTGGCATTTTGAAAAAATTGATAATGAAAATATTTTGGTGTTACTTTTGTTATTGTATTATTGTAATGATAAACCAAAAAATTGTAGGTTACGCCAACATAAATAGCATGAAAGAAATCATGGTTTTAAGTTGTAAATCTCACAGAATGGAAGCCGTATATATATATATATATATATATATATATATATATATATATATACACAGATATAAAAGGCTTTTATATCTATGATATATATACATATATATATATATAATATATATATATATATATATATATATTCATACGTACAAACACACACACGTTATATATATATATATATATATATATATATATATATATATATATATATATAAATTAAAGCTCTTTACCATAGAAGAACCCAGTGTGTAGAAAAGAAACTTCTACCAAAAGGTTCTTCAGTAATGAGTAAAACTTTCTTACACTGCAGTAACTCATCTCTATCTTGTATGTCTTTGTGTGCTTTGATTGTATTATGAACCTTTCTGTAATAGCTAACCTCTCTCACACACACCTTTTATTCAGAACTCTCTAGGTCATCCTTTCTTTATTCCTCCTAACGGTTAATATACTCTCCACCAACCTATCGTCCTCACGCTTACGCTAACCTTTGTGCCACTTCTTTTTCTCCAGATTTCTCTCTCGTTCAGTCCTTTTTATTCCTCATATACTATGCCAACAATTCATTGTAAAAGTTCCAAATTTGTCATCTATTCATTCATTCACATTCAACATCCTTACCTCACCTCCATAAAGGAAAGTTGGCCTAACAGTCCCTTTGCACATTTCAACCTAGGCTTCCATAGGCTACAATTCTTTCTCAAATATTTTGCACACCCAAAGCAGACTTCCATTCTTCACAAATTCGGTGTTTCGCCACAATCTGTTACATTTACTCCTAAATTTCTGTACAAAACAGCCACATTTTTCCTTACAGGTAGGCAGCAGCGAGTTGCTCTTGATAAGATCTTTAACGAACCAAGAACTATTGCGTCTGGAGTTCCACAGAACAGTGTTCTTGGCCCACTGTTATTTTAAGTGTATACACTTGATATGGCTGTTGGCCTGGAAAACAAGATCGTTCAGTATCCCGGTGATGCAACACTTGTGGGTGTCGTAAAGTCTCCGCTTATGAGAAATGAAGCTACCCTTAGTCTCAGTCGGGACATGGAGCGGATTAGTGAATGGTGTAGGCGGTGGTGTATATGGCTGGACTTCAGTAAAACGAAAACTGTTGATTAGCAGATCTCGTACAGACTTTCAACCCCATCCTCCCCCTCCAGGTTGATGGTACTCTGCTGAATGAGTCTGGAGCTTTAAGGATTTTAGGTGTAACTTTTGACTAAAATTACTTTTGATGAACATCTGAAAGTTTCAGCAAATGCCACACGAAAGTTTGGTATTGTACGAAAGGCCTGGTCTCATATTTTAATAAGTGTTAAAATAGGTGCAACGTGTTTAAGGCCATTTGTCCTTCTTTTACTAGAATACTGTTCGGTGTGGATGTCTGCTTCTGCTAGAGATTTATCTCTTTTGGCTAGAGGGGTTCGTAGTGGTAGGTTTCTGTTTCCTAGTATCAGCAGTTATGTCTTGGACCATTGACGGATGGTCTCTTAGTTGTCACTTTTTCAAAAGTTGTATTTTAACAGAGATATTTTACATTGTCAGTTGATCCCTGATTCCTTTTTGCTGCCGAGATCAACCAGATTCGCTGGAAAGCAGCGCCAATATGCAGTGAGTGTGCCTCGCTGTAGAACTTCTCAGTTCCAGAAGTCCTTCACTCTATAACTGGTTCACTTAAGGTAGATTCTTGGATGATCCCTATGCCTACGAGACGTTAGTTTGGCGGCCGCTGATTGGCTGGGAGCTGCCTACCTCCCGGTACCAGCCAATCAGCGGCCACCAAACAAACTTCTCGTAAGAATAAGGCTCATCCGAGAATCTACCCTAAGTGAATCAGTTATACACCGTTGGACTGTGGAACAGTCTCCCTGAGGATGTCTTGCAATTGGCTCTTCAAAGGCTCAAGCTCACATGCAATGCATTCTTCTTCTTCCTAGCTTAAACCCATTTTTATATGGGGTCGCCATTACGAATGAGTCGTCTCCATCGATTTCTGTCTTGTGCCTCGTTCTCATTTATACCTTTCAATTCCATATCTTCCCTTACACAATCACGCCATCTCTTTCTTGGTCTTCCCTTCTTCCTTCTACCCCGCACTTCCATTTCCATCGTATGTCTTCCAACATGACGTTCCTCCCTTCGTAACAGGTGTCCATACCATCGAAGCCTTCCTTCCTGTATTTTCTTCGATATTTCAGCTACCTTTGCTGATCCTCTTATATACTCATTTCTAATCCTATCTTCCCTTGTTACTCCCGACATCCATCTCAACATTCTCATTTCTGCTACATCCATCTTCTTCTCCTCTGTTTTCCTCATACTTGCCGTTTCTGTTCCATATAACATTGCTGGTCTGACCACCGTCCTATGGAACTTTCCTTTCAATTTCAGAGGGACCTTCTTGTACAGAGTACCCCTGATGCAGACCTCCAGTTATTCCATCCTGCCTGAATTCGGTGTCTCACCTCTTGGTCCATGCTTCCACTATCCTCCAATACGGGACACCCTAAGTACTTGAACTTCTGTACTTTCTTTATTTCTTCCCCACCCAATCTTATGCTACTTCCACCGTCCTCAGTAATACTAGAACACATATATTCGGTTTTTGATCTGCTTATTCTCATTCCTCTCTCCTCAAGTGCTGCTCTCCACCTCTCCAACCTCCCCTCCAACTCCTCCTTCCCCTCTGAACACAACACAATGTCATCCGCGTATAATATGCACCATGGCACTGCTTCTCTAACATCCCTGGTCATTACATCCATCACGATGTTGAAGATGAATGGGCTAAGTGCTGACCCCTGGTGTAATCCAACTCCTATCTCAAATCCATCCGTCTCACCAACACTACTCCTCACTCTAGTATATACATTCCTGTACATCTCCTGAATAATTCTGACATACTTTTCCGGCACCATCTTCTCCCTCAAACATCTCCATATTTCTTGCCTTGGCACTCTGTCATAGGCCTTTTCAAGGTCTATGAATACCAGATGCAGGTCTCGTTGTTTTTCTCTGAATTTCTCCATTAGCTGCCTTATGCAAAATATTCCATCCGTTGTGCCGCTTCCCTTCATAAGTCCTAACTGTTCGTTCCCTATTCTAACTTCCTCTCTCAGCCTGCTATCTATGATTCTTTCCAAAATCTTCAACGTGTGAGACATTAGTTTTATACCTCTATAATTACTGCATTTCTGGACATCACCTTTACCTTTAAATATAGGTATCAATATGCTTTCCCGCCATTCTTCTGGTATCTTTTCCTGTTCGAATATTTTTACCATCAGATCATACAAGATGTCTACCCCTTCCTCTCCTAAGGCTTTCCAAACTTCGACTGGGATTAAGTCAGGTCCTGTTGCCTTCCATTTCTCATTCTTTTTGGAAGGCTCGTATCACTTCATCCCTAAGTATCCCCATTACCATTCCCATGTTTACTTGTCCATCCTCTCTTACAAGTCTTTCATTTTTCTTCATTTAGCAGTTGTTCGAAATACTCCTTTTCCCATCTTTTCAGGATGTCTTCTTCCTTTTTTACGACAGTACCATTCCTATCTTTTCATTTGCTTAATATGGGTGATGTTCCTTTGTTCTTTTATTTCTTACTTTTGACAGTTTGAGCATCTTACTCAACCCTTCCTTGGTTTTCCAGTTCATTATAAACCTCTTCATATGCCCTTTGCCTTAGCTTGAGCTTACCACCCTTTTTACTTCTTTGTTTCTTTCTCTTAATCTTTCTCTGTCCTCCTGCAGCTGTGACTCTTCAGATCTCTTCTTTGCCTCCTTTTACCTTTCACCACTTCCCCCACCTCTTCTTCCCACCACCAGCTCCTCCTTTTCCTCCCATACTATTCCAGATGTTTCCCCTAGTATCTCCTTTCCATGTCTTCTAATCACTGATGCATTATGCCTCCACCATTCTCCCACATCTTCAATTCCAGATCAACCTCTCCCAGCACTCTTCTCCTGAACTCTCTCTTCTTATCATTATCCCTCCCTAACAATTTATACCACTTGATTTTCTTTACCCCATTCTTTTTCGTTTTCTTTTTCTCTTTTCATCTTTAAATCCATACAAAGGAGCCTATGTTGGGGGGCCACGTGGTCACCTGGGGATAAACTTTACAATTCCTAACTTCCACCAGCCTTGATCTATTTTAAAGGAGGTAATCTATTTGTGTGCATCTACCGCCACTCCTGTATGTTATCAAGAATGCTCCCTCTTCTTTTTGAAGAATGTGTTCACTATTGCCATATCAAAGGACACGGCAAAGTCTACTATACTCTCTCCTTCTGGGTTTCTCTCCCCAATTCCCATGTCCTCCATGCACACGTTCAATTACATCCTTTTCATTTCCGACATGTCCATTAAAGTCTGCCCCCACTACAGTCCTCTCCTGCTCTTCCAGTTCTTGCGTTACCTCACTCATTTCGTTCCAAAAACGGCTCTTTTCTTCCTCTGTGCAGCCCACTTGTGGAGCATAAGCGCTAATGATGTTCATTGTTTCCCCTCCATAACATATCTTCACTCTCATAATGCGGTCATTCTTTCTACTCACTTCCGTCACTGCATTCTTCATTTCCCCCGACAACACTACTCCAACGCCATTCCTACCCTGCTCATTTGCTCCACTATAGACTAACTTTGTAGCCATCCCCCAGTTCTTTAGCTTTATTACCCTTCCATCGAGTTTCCTGCACACACAAAATACCACTCTCTTTATCCTCATTAACTCTGCCAACTCTCTTCCTCTTCCTGTCATAGACCCAATATTGAGCTGCCCTATTCTGATCACATTTAGAGCTCGCTTCTTTAGCTGCACCCGCTCATGATGCAGTAGCCCTCGCCTTGTCACAGAGTTAGGGCGATGTGTCTGTGCGTCGTTTACGGAGTACGCCCTAGCCCTATTCTCATCAATATCACGACTCATTCTATTGGTTTTGGCGTGGGTTTTTACAGTCGGATGCCCTTCCTGACACCAACCCTCCCTATTTATCCGGGCTTGGGACCGGCACCCATTGAGGCTGGCTTGCCCCCACAGGAGGCTAGATTCTCACATGCAATGCATTACTACCCTAATACTAATCTTCTTGCATTTTAATAAATTTTTTTTCAATTTATTAATCTAGTTTTTAATAAGCGAGATCTCTATTTTCCTTTACCTCCTCTTACTTCTTCCTAACGAACGCTATATTCTTTGGCAGCTTGAATTTCAAGTCATTGGCCCCTGTGGGCTTGTTTCGTATGAATAGGGATCATCTTCTGAATAATAATAATAAAATAATAATAATAATAATAATAATAATAATAATAATAATAATAATAATAATAATAATAATAATAATGGGCACAGTCTTCCGTGTCGAAAATGATGGTCCACAATAATATAGCATGTGAGAGTCAATGGTCTTTAATAACTATTAAGAGCTTTCGAACCTAGCGCTAGGTTCATCCAGCGCCCTGTGACATAAAGGGCCTTTAGTAAATTCAGCCACTCATATCTTTTCATAGTTTGTCTTCCACAAATTTCCACTCATCAACTATAGAAACAAAGCACCAAGAAGAAAGCAAATTTTAAAAAAGGGCTAAAAACACTCATATTCTGCAGCAGCTACGATATTGACGAGAAAATACTAAAAGAACAATCATAAAATATAAGAAGAAACGTGTTTTGAAAGCGTACAAGGGCCCGCCAAAGAGGGAATCATCCCTTTGGGGGGCTGTACATAATGTTCACTTGACTGAGAATGAACCTAGGCCTAGCACAAGGTTCGAAAGCTATTAATATTTATTAAAGACCATCAACTCTCACATACTACCAATAATAATAATAATAATAATAATAATAATAATAATAATAATAATAATAATAATAATAATAATAATAATAATAATAATAATAATAATAATACCTTCTTCTAATTAATATTAATTGTTCATGGTTTCCATGTATACTCTCTTATTCTTACTTTTGCTCCCATGTACTTTACACTCTCTCTTCTTTTACACACGTGTGTGTGTTCGTGTGTATGTACTTACTCACAAAAACAGATGATATATGTGTTTAAGGGATAGATTGCTGAGCCATATCTCCTTTTCGGCAATGAAGTGTGGATATGTAGTGCAAATGAAAGAAAACACATTGAAGCTGTTGTAAGGAATAGTTTGCATAAAACAGTAACAAGTGACGTAGAATGTTTTGTAGTCGTTCAGTCATGTAGACGGAACGGAGGACAACTGGCTTGTTAAATGAGCTTGCAATTTAGAGGTAATGAGAAGAAGAAGAAGAAGAAAAAGAAGAAGAAGAAGAAAGAAAGAAGAATAAGAAGAAGAAGAAGAAGAAGAAGAAGAAGAAGAAGAAGAGAAGAAGAAAAAGAAGAAGAAGAAGAAGGGAAGAAGAAGAAGAAGTAAGAAGAAAAAGACGATATATTAGAAATTAAGTGTTGGATAGGAGTAGTGGAAGACTGAACACGTACATTGCCCAGGTACAAGTGAGACTTTGCAAAATATAAAAAAGTGAATGGCTTTATGTGTAAAGGGATTAGTAGTGCATCTGTGATCCTGTGAAATTGTATAAAGATGCAATATATTGGAGAGATCAGTAAATTGTTTTCATTTATACTTGTCAACCAGTCAAGAATGGACGTGGCAGTGGCCATCGGGCTGTTTTTTCACTGACTCTAGCTGCCGCCTGTTTGGAGGAATATTGTAATATTATATTCATGAACTTCGAAAAAGTAAGCAGGGCTTGAAGAGAAAATATGTTTTTACTGGCAAAAAAAAAAAAAAAAAAAAAGAAAAAAAAAAAAAAAAAAAAAAAAAAAAAGTGTGAATAATTGCCACGAATTGGTTTTCGCATGTCAAATTTAAACAAACCAAACTTTGTGATTTGCTAAGTAACTAAACAAACCATATTCATAAAAAAATACCGAAAATTCATTTCATTGCTTCTTGTTCTCATTTTGTCAAAATAAAATGTAGCACTTGTAGATTTGATTTTAGTACCAAAGAGTTTTTGCTATAGGCCAGGTATCTGGATCCGTGTCTGTAGCTACCTACTGATAGATAGTGTTAATGTGTTTATTTTTCCGATTCAGCTTAATATTTATGATGAGGCCAATGTCAAGCTGTTCAAATAAATGATAAAGTCAGATATCACTAAGATTTTTCTGTCCATAATCTACATTCCACTACCTTACCACAAGATTTTTTTCCAGAGGTGTGAACCCAAAGCTACTGTTCTTATTGGTAATTAAATCGTGATTAAATCATAAGGTCACTGTAAAGATATTTGAGTGTCAATAAGTTGAGGAATATAATCATGTTATACATCAAGTGAAAGGTATTAATAAGTAGATTACGAGAAATATCAACACCCTAACTTAGGGGGTGGGGTCGTAAGAGAAAGATTATAAGTTTTGGGGAAAACGGTAATCTATAGGAATTAAATTTCTACGTATCCGATGTCCTCATCCGCACCAAATGATACGTAATTATGTGCATTGGATAAGTTTTAAAATGAAAATAAATAATAGGCGATTGGTGATAGGTATATTAACAAAAACGGGACATCAAATAAGCACATTCCCTGTTGTAGTACCTGATTTTCTTATCATAACTCGTGTAAACTGACTGCATTTCAATGTTATCAGCTCGAGAAAGCCGCACAGGTCGCCACGTTATGAATGTTTACTCAGATTTGAAATATAAAGAAAATCTAATAGAATGGTGCAATATTCGTTTGTTAATAATATTGTATCAATAAAGTGGAAGGACGTGATACAGAAGGGCCAGAATATTCAAGATTAATGAATTCAAAATAATTAAAAGAAGAAGAATCCACTCTGGCCAAAAGTAGCCAATCAGAGGCAAGCCCTCGCTCGTGGAGTTGAGTTGACCAATCACGTTCGTCCTGGGTGCCGCCACTCACTTTAAATTTGTATTTTTGTTTACAAAGTGTTGGATTGACGTTCGTATAATTTTCGCCGATACATATACTTTTTATCCTCAGCAATGGATACAGAAATGTTCACCGAGCAAGATTTGCAGGCGAAGAAGTACGGCGAATTGCTGAAAATAGCTAGAAGCATCGGGGCTCAGTATACAAGTGATACAGGAAGAAGATTGAAGGTAAGGCTGACTTGGGCTAACCCCGGAACCGTAGTAACAGAAGCAATTTTCTTAGATCAAAAATTAACCACATAAGCCATACTTTTAGTATTTAATTTATGCAGGCTTCGTATATACACTTTTACGTAGGCTATCATTGCCCATTAATCTTCGGTAAGGCCTATCCAACCCTATTTTGATTGGTAGTTTACCCAGGGGTCAAATTCAGTGCTCCCATATGTGTGTTGTTTCAAGTTTTCTTTCCTACGTAGCCTTATTCAATTTCATCTTTCGACAGATCTGCGAACAGAATTACTAAGTAGTACCTAGCTATAGCCTATTTGCTTCTCTGCTTACAGAATCATAGATTGTAAGACATTAAAGGGAATAAGGGTAAAATACCAATTGGTCACCTGACGGCCACCTAGGCTATACCTACCTATAGTACCGTAGCGTGACCACTTCCCTTAAATCGGAGGTATTTCTATATAGGGTAAAAAACCGCATGGTACAGGGGTGGACCATGTACGATCAATGTGTACAACCCCAAGAAAAGTACATTATAACGCGTCCTGACATCGGAGATGGGCGTCAGACGCGACTTGTTGTTGGTGAGAAACGGAGCTAAAGACCTCTACTCCGGTGTCAGGACGCGTTATAATGTACTTTTCTTGGGGTTGTACACATTGGTCGTACATGGTCCACCCCTGTACCATGCGGTTTTTTACCCTAATGGGTCACCTGACGGCCACTTAGGTAGGCTATACCTACCTAGTACCGTAGCGTGACCACTTCCCTTAAATCGGAGGTCTATTTCTGTATACTAAGCATTCCGAATCGTTCGTGCCCGCGAATACGAAAGCCACCAGGAATTGGGGCGTCAAATGTATTTCGCCGTGTTTAGCCTAGTACGAGCCCCTGGGGGTTATAAATTACAGTCGTCCGATTGAATACCTATTACTTAAAATTCTTGTTCAGGAGGTAAAACTGCATAGTAAAACTGCAACTGCCATAGTCTAGGCCGCCGCGGAATAGTAATACTATAGATCTATCAAATTGGAAATTATAATGGCCTTAATTTGTGGCTTGGAAAAAAAAAAAAAAAAACTTCGAGAGACAGTGGAGGTCTCGAGGTGTTGCTTTGACAGACGCTGGCTCTTGACTAAATGTCTATCCTGGGGTTACGATGTGTTAAAGTACTTTTTTGGGAAGGTGGTTGCACTATGAAAGTGCCTGGCCATTCGGTATTTTACCCTAAAGCTCTGCACCTGTTGCAAGTACCTAGGTACTAGCTAGCCAGTAAGGGAGCCTAGTACCTAGCCTAGTAGTAGGTAGTGTAGTGCGCCTGCAACCTGTCACAGACGCTTGCATTTCAGCAGCCTATTTTTTATATTGAAAAAATTAGCAGTTTAGCCTACCTATCTACTTACTAAAGCAGAGATTCATGATTTTCTCAAAATTCCATGGAGCCTTACCCCAAGACATGTTTTTGTTCACTTTTTGTTCCCCCTTTATTCCCTCTGTTTTCTTACAATCTCAGCTTCTGTTGGTAGATAGGCTAGCTAGCTAAACTACTAATTTTTTCATTTTTTCCATGATTCACTACGCAGGCTAGGTATTTGATAAATCTGTGTGCTGTTCTTGGTTTTACATAGGTAACAGTGATTTTGTACCCGTAAACTCGAACCACCGCTTAAGAGAAAGTTGTTCCGATACGTAATACAAACCCTCGGTCCTTTAACAATAGGAAGTAGCTAGCGGCAGCTGGAACGGTCGTAAGCTTCGAACAAGGGGAGAACGGTAGTTAACTGCTTGTCCGATCGTCGCGCGCCGAGCTGACCAGCCACGGGTTGAGGCGAGGAAGGAGTCCCCGCGGCCGCCGGTACCAGCCACGGCTGGTACCAGCGACTCGACGCGCCGAGAGGACGCTGGCCGGTCTCGACGCGACAGGAGAGGCCTAGCAGGTCACCCGTCCGCCGCTCCATGGGACCGGGCGGAGACGACGGTGACCAGCGGCAGCTCGCCTGACGCTAGAGATCGGTCTCGACGTTCTCAGCCGAGCCAATCGCCCCAAGGCGAGCGGTAAGGCTAGGCCTGCTGCTCGACCGTCACCGCGGGTTGACGATCAGCACAGCCCTCCACGCACGCTGGTCCTGCCAGCGAGCGAGGGGGAGCGTCAGGTCTGCCTCTCCCCGTACCTTCAACCTCCTCGGGCTATACCGGGAGGAGCGAGGTACCGAGGAGCGATCACGAGAGGTGCGCCGCTCGTGACCCAGCTATGACGCCGTATTGGACCAGGCACGGTTCCAGGACCGACCAGGACATACGCCACAAGTAGCTGGAGGCGACCGTCAGGTCTGCCGCTGGTTCCTCCTTCTGAAGGAGGTAGTATCTCGGATCTGTTCTTGTTGGAGGGACTGGACGGTCCTACTCCGCAAGACACGGTTACTCCCGAGATACAGAGGAATTTGCAGAAGTCATTAAGCTGATTCGTCAGCATAATGACCTTGCGGAAGGATTGCCGCTCCCACCAGCAGAGCCCACGTCTCTGCTCGAGTCATTTGGGGCCCGAGAGGGAACCCAAACCGACGGTGGGTCTGCCGCGATCGGAACTTGCCGATTCTGTCTCGAACCAGAGTCTCTCGTCTACGGACAAGAAGGCTCTCTCAGTTCTGGCCGGTTGATCAAGCTACTTCCAACCTCCTCTATCTGCGACAGCGGCGTTTCTACGTGTCTTCGGACACCGTATTTGAATACTCCTTCGGTCCTCCTGAGAGGTTTCGACCTCGACGAGGACTGGAATGAGTCGGAGGACGGTATCGGCTCTCTCCTGTCAGGTGTCGATCAGCCCCACCCAGACGACGTTCACAGTGGCGGCAGACCCTTACCTACAGTGAGAGTTCATAACCCTCCGCGGGAAAACGTTTTCTCCGACGATACGTTTTCCCAGACTCTGAGAGGCCATCGCCGCAAGGCGATGGCTGTTCCTACTCTTCTCCAACTGCTAGTTCCACTGGGAAGGCGAGCGAGTATCCAATTCCTCCCCCATTCCCTCTCTCCTTACGGTTACGGGAGAGGGGAGGGATCCTACAGAGATTTCTCTGTAGGATCCCACGTTCGGGACTGCGCTACCGGGGGGACCTTCGGGTCCTACCTGACGTAAGCCCCCGGTCGTTGAGGAGGAATCCTGCCCCATTCTCGATTTCTACGGGAATCGAGAGGACCACCAGCCGATATCGTTTGGCGAATTCGGTGGGGGTTTCGCAGACTGCTTAGAATTCTACGGAATTTCTAACGCATTCAGTGTTCGAGTTTTACGATCTCCAAAACACCTACGCGAGACCACGGTCCAAAGTGAGCGAGACGAGAATCCCCGATATACACGATAATCGGGAACCTCGCC
The DNA here is from genome assembly GCF_015104395.2 of Macrobrachium nipponense. Lineage (NCBI taxonomy): Eukaryota > Metazoa > Arthropoda > Malacostraca > Decapoda > Palaemonidae > Macrobrachium > Macrobrachium nipponense. The sequence continues at coordinate 66,666,930 of NC_087218.1, read as the reverse complement.
TATGCTCGAATTCCTGGAATTTCTAGCATTGGGAAGAAGACTGCTGTTGAAGAAACTATCTCACAGTAGGCGACCAACCTGGACTAGAGAAGATCGGACGGGAATATCCAGTTTGGCTTGAACTATCGTCTTAGTATTCTGTTCACCATTGAAGCTTTCCTTCGAGGAAGACTTCTCCTTCACTCTCTTTGATAGAGATCGAAGGTGGTCGATCTCCAATCCTTATTTTGTTTTCTTGAAGGAAAGAATTTAGGATGGAGATCGTTGTTCAGAATCCTACAAATATACTACGTATATTAACCTCGCGACATGATTCTACTAAGCAGTGAATTGTCCGAGGGGTAGGCGCATATCCTAGTGAAACTACGGATTGCGACTTATAAGAGAAGTATTCTAATTGAACTGCAACTCGGGGTTGCCTGCAACCTCCCAGGAGTTTTCAGTTTCAATTTTATATACTTATGGTTTTGTCACGACAACACCATTTCAACTGTTATATTTACCGAAATTCGTTTCGCCTAAATAATAATTGCTCGAGCATATCTTTTATGCTCGGTAGTTCTAGCCGAACGCATTCCTTCGTGGAATAATGGATTTACCTGGTCAACTCAGGATGACGAGTCAGCGAGAGCTCAGGCTCAACTACTGCGTATTGAACTGCCTGATAGCAGCTCAGTATCAGCTGGGCCTCCGATATGCACGGTCATGTATGTCTCTCTCTGCCCTGCTTTGATTGACTACCGAACCGTATCTCCTGCCCAACAATCATGGACTTAGGTCTCTGATTAACGGGGATTCTCGCAATAATGAAGGACCCATCTACTGCTGTGACGCTAGATTCCATCGCCTTCGACATTGCGAGAACTTTTCAACAGAGATATCTCTTGGACTCTTTCATCTTTCTGTTTACCCGCACGGTAACAGAAGTCTGTACAGTCTTCCGCTGCATCGCACTGCGATAATGCGAATGATTTTGCAGACATCTGAGTTTGTCTTCAAAATATCTCGTATTCGTAGGTATACATTGTTCATTGTTCAACCCGAATTACGAGATGTGTCAGAAGACATTGCCAACTCTCCGACCTGACAGCTCTACTTTCCAAATGTTCAGCCCATGAGAAGCAGTTCTTCAGGCGGTCTTTGCCCCCTGTGTTTTCATTACTGAAGAACGCCCCGCTTTCATTGCAACTACGACTTCTCACCGGACAGCAATGAAATAGCGGTTAGCGTTTTCAGTCATTTGTAAGCACAGGTTATGAATCTTGAGAATCCTTCTCTCGATTCGTCTGTGAAGACGTAGGTTGCATTCAATATCTACCTTCGTCTTCAACGGTACATAGTGTTGTTTCTCCTTAGCTGAGATTCAACAACCATGAGATGTTTTACCTTCAGGGACCTCGGTCTCTAGAAGGCAATTGACTTTCGCCTGTTGGGCACATGCCTTAAGAGAATCATCACCTCGCTGTCCGGCATTGGTGACAAACAAATACATTATTTGTTTGGTCTCTCGGATAAACCCTTTAAAGGCGAAGGTCACGTGACTTACTCGGATGCTTTGACAACTTGCCTCCTACCGAACGCAGTCAGTCGGCAGCTGTCAGAGCGGCCGAGTCAGTTACGAACTACGCTGTTGACTTAGTTCGGTTGTTACAGAGCAATCATTACTTCGTTTTAATAGCTTGTCACAGTACCCATACCATTGACACCCACCATGGAGTGTCGGTGTCCTATCCACTACCGAGAACTTCGCTGCATGGGGATAGGAGGATGCGAGAGACTTCGTTGCTAACGGACAGACCAGTATGGGTACTGGACATCACCGAAGTAGAGAAGAGGGATAGGTCATGCGACTATTTCCTTCTTTTCCTCTGAGGAACTGCATGACTTCTCCTGCGAAGTCAAGCATCCAGGGGATGGGGATCCGTGACGCTCGATTTCGTACCGAACTCGTAGCGAAGACTCAGAACCCTTCGGTCCCTGACGATTGGTTCGAGTCGTTCACAATCCCCTCCAATAATGGACTTTCACCGCCTTCGATGCGAAGGAGATGCTGCCTTGTCCGCAAGAACTTCTCCTTGGCGCAGGTACTGAAGGCATGGGGTCTGGTCCAACCAGCCACATGCCCTTCCTTCTACCTTCGGGATATTGCCCACAGGTCCCTTGGATCTTTTTCCCTTGCACCCGTGGTGGCTGCTCAACACGTTGTGTAGCGAACCCAGACCCTCGCATAGGCTGAACAGCATCGAGTCCTGGTGTGACCGTAAGAATGGATGGTGAATGAGAGTGTGACTGGCTCCTCTTCCATCCTTTTATCCCTTACCTGTGGTTAGAGGGACACGGTGTCACCCTGCTGGATAAGGACAAGATGCAGGTGAGCTACTTAACAGAGCCCCATCCCTATCCCTCTCCACTAGGGAAGGAGGTATATCCACCACTTCCTCCAACAAGGGGGAGGAACGTGGGATGCCAGCTTGAGACAACCCATACTTTATGTTGCCTCTTGCAAACAGGAACAAGTTCTTGCTTGCTGGTACGAAGAGATACGCTTGCCTCTCTCTTAGTACTCGGCCCAGAGGTCTGACCATTGATCCTGCGGTGCACACCCCGATCAATCGGACAGAGTCTAAGGCTTGGATCCCTCCCTCGCCTCTTACGACCAGGGAGGCATTCCAGGATGGACGAACACCAGTCTGTTCATCAAAAGACTCAGATTCCTCCCACCAAGAAGTGAGTCTTCCTATTGTTAAAGGACCGAGGGTTTGTATTACGTATCGGAACAAATGACAATTTGTCGAAAATTGCATTTTCATACAATCAACTTACCTGGCAGATATATACATAGCTAAGACTCCGTCGTCCCCGACAGAAATTCAAATTTCGCGCCACTCGCTACAGGTAGGTCAGGTGATCTACCGGCCTGCCCTGGGCGGCAGGACTAGGAACCATCCCCGTTTTCTATCATATTTTCTCTGTCGCCGGTGGTATCAACATTGTTGTTATTACCTCCTGACTTAGATTCATTTTTCATCCTTTGATCATCGTTTTTCGGCTTTTTGTGTACGTATTTGGATCGTGTTTTGGCATTCGCTACAGTGGACTGTTTTTTGGAATAACTCTTTTGGATTTTTCTCAGTAGTCTGATTCTAATGTGAGTGTGAGAATGTGTGTGAATGTAGGCTGCAGGGTGAGGATACCGAAAGCTTCGGTTGATCCTCACACTGTATGCCGTAAATGTAGGGGGTTTCAGTGTTCTGCTATTAATACTGGTAAGGAAGCGATTGAATGCAGAAGAGTGGAAGACTTTGACTTCTTATTTGAAGAAGTTAGAGAGGGATAGAATTAGACGATTGAAAGGTGTGAGTTCAAGGCCTATTGAGCCTTTCACTGATAATTCTAATCCTACTGATGTAGATTCTCCCTATGTATCTCATTCTCAGAGTGCTTTTTCGGATTCGGCATCGAAATCGCCAATCTGAAAGCTACAATTAGAGACATGAAGTCCAAGATGGCTGACTTCAAGGTAAGGCTAGTGAAAGTGAGCATTACAGTGAAGTGAGTTCTCCCAGTGTTGTGGAGGGGGCGTTTGATCGTCCCTGCGACGCTCCCAGGCCTAGACCTCTTCCAAGCTCACAAGCCCAGAGGAGAAGGAAAGTCGAAAGCCTTAAGGAGGTTGTGGGGAATCCCCAACGGTCAGACGTCCCTTCAGCTAGCTCTGCTTCGTGGCAGGCGGCTCAAGGGCGCTATAGAAAAAGCGTCCTTCGCGAGTGTTTCTCGTCCTCTCCCTCACCTAAACGAGGGTGGAAGGAATCGAACTTGTCGAGACCGCTGAAGCGTCATATGAAGCCTGACATAGATTCTAGTCCAGAGCGTTTCTCAGATGACGCTCCGTCTTCTAGCAAGAAAGCGAAGGGGGCGTCAGCGTCACCTGAAGTGTACGCGGAACCCCGTAAACCCTTTCCTTCTTCTCCCCCGAGTGATGACGAAAGACGTCATGCACTGGACGTGGGAGAAGCGTCAAGAAAGGATCATTATGGCAGTTCAAGACAACTGTCATCTCTAGTGGGAGTTTTAGCGCCACGTCGGAAGGACGTGACGCTTCCAATTAAGAAGTCTCGTCCTCTCTCACCTGTTCAACGAGAAGCGTCATACAGACGGGAAACGGCTAAACGTCTTACAGAAGCGTCTAGTTCGAGAGCGAGAACAGGTGCTTACGAGAGTTTCGTAACGCCAGAGAGACGTAAGACGTCTTTTAGACGCGAAGCGTCATTGGAAACGGAGCATAGACATGACGCTCCGTCCAATATTATGACGCCAAGTAGGACGCCTTTGGAGAGCGGAGCGTCTTCCAAGCGCGAAGCGTCATCGAGACGTCAGCAAAAGACGTCATCCATGACGCGTTGGCGAACGGGAAAGCGTCATGTAAGCGTGAAGCGTCTTCTAAAATTCTAGAGAAGCCGAAGCTTATGACGCCTTCAAGACTATTAGAGCGGAAAGAGAGGAAGGGATTTCATTCCCTTAGCCCCTCTCCTATTAGGAGTTTGTCTCCTCACGAAGAAGAACGTTCGGAAAGGAGAGCGGAGACGCATGTAGATCCGGAGTTAGAGGAAAACTCGGATGACGAATATAGTGAAAGAGAAGGTCTGTCTAACTATAAGTGTTGACTACCCTACTTCTTGAGGAGTACGGAGACGAGTTGACGCCTGCCGCTCCTCCTTCTCCGCGCTCGCTTTTTTCCAGTGATAAGACGAAGAAGCCTTCGTCTTTTCTCAAAATGAAACCCACCATAATGATGAAGAGAGCATGACATTCCTTAGACTCATGGATGAAGTCTAAGAAAGACTTAGTGGGAGGACAGTATTCTGCATGCCTCCAGCAAGATTAGCTGGGTGGGAAAAGAGGCATTTGGTATCAGACGGGAGAGAATATGGGTATTGCTCTCCCTTCTACAACCGAAACAGATTTTTCGACTTTGGTTGACGCTTCACGGCGTCAAAGTCTCAATTCTGTACGGATTACGTGGGGAATTTCGGAACTGGATCATCTCCTCAAGGGACTCTTTCGTGTATTGGAAGTTTTGTTCATGAAACTTACCTGTCAGATATATATATAGCTGTATTTTCTGAAGTCCGACAGAATTTTAAAAACTTACGACACACGCAGTGGGAGTCAGGTGGTTAGTACCCATTCCCGCCGCTGGGAGGCGGGTATCAGGAATCATTCCCATTTTCTATTCATAATTTTTCTGTCGCCGGTGCTGGAAACACCTGTTTCCAGTACCTCCGTCTTAGATTTTGGAAACTTCATTGCCGCTAAGTATCCTATTGTCTTTTAATTTATTTACTTGGATTTGTGGCTAGACATACGCTATCTTAAATTGATTTGAATTTGATTCATTTTTGCATAAGATATCTGAATCTAGTTAGGCTAGTTTCAGAGGGTGTTGTCTGCAAAGATAGGGTGTGGCTACCGAAAGCTTCGGTAGATCCGCACTTGGTATGCACGAGGGTATGAGTCTTGCTTCTTGGTTGAGATTTGTCATGTGAGGAGTGTGAGACTGTCTATTCCGTAAGGAAGACGTATGATTCGTATGTACGCAATTAATCAGTAAACATGTCTAATTCCGTAAGGAAAACGTATGATTCGTATGTACGCAATTAATCAGTAAACAAAAGTCAGGGTAGTGAACCTGCTAACCTTCCTGTAGACTTTTTTTTTTTTTTTTTTTTTTTTTTTTTTTTTTTTTTTTTTTTTTTTTTTTTTTTTTTTGCCTAACCCTGTAGTATGGCCTACGGGTTATGAATTTGTCTGCGAGAGGTGATCGCTCTCCTTCATTGTTGTGAAGAGTGCTACTTCTGTTATTGTTTCTCATAACCCTGTAATGTTGCCTTCGGGCCCTAAAACAGTGTCTGTAGAGGTTATTGCCCTTTTGTCTAATACTCTTTCGATTCGTATCTTAGAATCGAAAGTGCTTGCTTTAGAGAGCAATAGCGAAGTGGCTAAGTGCAGTGACAGTGCCCCTTGTGTAGTGGAGGGTGCGTCAGATCGGCCTTATTTCGCCTCTAGGCCGGGACCTCTGCTTGACTCCCAGGACCCGGGGAGAGAGCATGTCGAAAGCCGAAGGAGGGTTACGAGGAACCCCCACCGATCTGGCGTGCCTTCGGCAGTTTCTGATGAAAATCCCCAGACTGCCTAAGTGCGTGCACGTGCACGAATCCTGAAGGATTGCTTCTCGTCTCCGAAGCGTCCTCCCCGCGCAGGGGTTGGAGCTTTCGGAAGGACTCGCGCCCTCTAAATAGAAGCTTTGTAGAGGAGGACGCTTCACGTCCTCTCTCTCTCTCTCTCGTTATGCGTTCCAGTGAGAAGTAAGAAGGCGAACGTCGCCTGATCACGTGTACGTCTTTCCACCGAGAAATATGAAATGGAAGTCTTAGTAGCAGGACGCGAACGCTTTTGAGAGCGGACGTCCGAGTTTTGTGACTGTGAGAATAAGAAGGCGTTCCCTCGCCAGTCGCCCCTCGTATTCTCGCACGATCGACCCTTCTGAGACTGTTTCGTGGCAGTCGGATTTCTCTCCGAAATGTATCTCGCTTGTTTTGACGCCTGTCAGGAGCGTGACGCTTTTCTGCACGCTTCTTTTGACGCTCGCTTGGACGGGACGTTCGGATGGACGCCAGGCGCCCGGCGCGGGGTTGCACGCCAAGCGCGCACCAGTGGACGCCGAGCGCACCCGGGCCGCGCGCCAGTGGGACCGCCCGAGCGTGCTCGCTGCTGGCCAGTGGACGCCGACTTGGCCACGCTCGCCAGTGGAAGCGAGGCCGCGCGCCAGCGCACGCCAGTGTGTCGTCTGGCTGAACGTTTCTATTGAACTCTTCAAGCTCTTGTTTTACGATTTGGGCCTCAAGAATTTTTACCTACTACCTTCGGTGATACCTTATACCTCACATGCAAAGAATGTGAAGTAAGCAGTGCTTCGGAGGAAGCTTAAAGTGAACAGACAACTTCGTCTTCGAAACCAGCAAGACCTCGGGTTTCGTGAATTCAAGAGATCTCTGTCAATATTTTATTGCTTTTCGCAAAGGTGGATGGAGTTAAGGAAAGCTCTAGGGAAGATCTCGTTTTCTCTACCGCAGTCAAGACTTTGCGATAAGGCAGTTACGGGTTAGGTAAAGGCTCGATGTCCTGCACGTCAGGACTCTCGGCAATGGTCAGTAGGAGTCTTGCAAAGGTACTCATCAAAAGGACGCTCTTCACAGAAAGCGCAAGATAGGACTTCTTTTGCCATACTGCCAATAAATTTTAAGCTTTAGCAGGCTTTAGGTTGTGATACGGGAGAGGAAGCTGGTTGGAGAATTTCTTCCTCTTCCCAGGATAATTTTGCAAGCTTTTTAGCCCATCTGAAAGGGTTTTTCAGATGATAGGTTTTTGTTAGTTTCTAGTCGGGACTACGCTGCCGAATTGAACATCGTCGTTCACCCTGCCGTAAGCCTAGTCTCTTAACAGGATTCTTGCCCCTTCCTCGTTTGAGAACGGGAATCGGAAAATAAAATGCTCGACTTCCTGGATTACGTTTGTGTCAATTCAGTGACTTTCCCCCATTGACAATATACTATCGTTTTGTCAAGTAAGTGGGTATCCCTCATTGACAAAATATCTCTTTGTCCCGTAAATGGATTAGTTCTCATTGACAAACATCTCATTAACTTGATATTGCGTAAGCGAATAAGCTCTTATTGACAAGATTCGGAAGAGCTCTCATTCGTCATTCGCAGACTCGTACAAGAAATAGACTTGTAGACTACGTCAATGAACGCTTATGTCCAATAACATAAGAAGCTTGAGCTGACTGCTTCGATTCTCTAAGTTTTGTTCATGAAACTTGCCGTCAGATATGTATGTAGCTGTATTTCCGAATTCAGCTATATATATATATATATATATCTGCCAGGTAAGTATGAACAAACTTTATTGTATCATAACAATATCATTTTGCTTTGCGTTATTTTATTTCTGGTTGGTTCAAGTCATATACGCTTGCTGTAGTTACCTCTTCGAATGGCAACCGAGAGTCTATTGTCTATTTTAAGGACATTTAATCGTTACTCCTGCAGCCTTCCAGGAGTTTCCGATTTATCTTTTACCGTTGTATGGTGAAGTTTCTGACAGTAAACACAAACGCATCTATATATTTAGCGTTTTCTGTTTCGCCTAAATATACCAGCTTGAGAGTCTATCTGCTCAAAAAATAACGGACCTATTTCTTCGTAGAATAGGGTAGCTGGCAACCCAGACATAAAGTTAAGAGACGACATTCGTAAGCTGCTGGCTGCTGCTGTCACGCTGTCTCTGTCCTCCAGTCCAACTGAGCCACCAGTAACAGATCGTGCGCTGTCATGCGCGGTAGGTTACGTCTCTCTCTCTTGCGGGATTGGCTGACTAACCGTATCTCTGTGCTGGCGGTTACGTCTCTCCTGCGGGATTGACTGACTAACTGTATCTCTGTCCTACAATCACGGACTTTAGCCTAAGATTGAAGGGATTTTCTTACGTGAATGAATAAACGTTGCATTCGTTTTGCCTTACTATGTTCAACAGAGTTATCTCTTAATCCTTTCGGTGCTCGTTACCGCACGGTATAGAACTACGAGTCTACCGCAACATTGCACTTTTATATGCTCTCCTGCTTAGGCAAAGCGCAGCCTTATTAGGGAAGTAAGCATACTCGGGGAGGGAATGGATGAGCTTGCTGGGGACCATTTCCTTCCTGAAGAAGTTTTGTTTCCCCGAATAGACTGCAATTAAGATCACAGTTTTTCCGACCGGGAAACTGAAATATTATTCAAGATCTAGGAATGATTCTGAGGTGATAGAAAGAAGGTGCCGGATATCTGGATAGGGTTTCAAATGTCCTGGATCTTAATCTGAAAGAAGTAAAGCGATTCGGTAGTCCCTCCAGTCCTCGAAACGAGTTTTTGGGAACCAGTGGTCCAGATCAACTCTGATATTCCACAGCTCTCTCATATCTTAAGAAGTATCTTCTCTCGGTCCCTGTTCGAGTTTACGAGAAAGAGCCTATTATAACAACAGGCGTAGAATGTAACGATCCTCTAGAGGGTTCGTTACAGGATTGCAAAAGTCCGTACGAATCGTCTCGATCGACGGCAGCAACTATTGACTTCGAGTGGAATATTTCTTTAGAAGTAAGGTTGAGGAGTTGTTGAGACTTTAGGGACGCCCTTTCATTCTTCTCTTCGATATGTTGAGGACGAAGAGGCTTCTTCTTCTCTGCTCCCTTATTCTCGATCCGGATCGTACCATTAAACGCCATCCTATGATATTGAACGGGGATGGATGTTTAGTCTTTTTTCCCCTGTTTTCAATCGCTTAGGAAATGTAATAAGAGGATTTATGACGTCACAGGGAGCGACAATGACGCTGATCGCCCCATGTTGGCCTTCAGGATCCTGGATTCACAGAGGTCACATACTTCCTAGTTCACTTTCCAAGGACCTTTTCCGAGAGAGTCGGTCTACTCTACTCGAAAGGTACCTATAACCTCTCCGCTCTGAGTCGACTACGTTCAGACTATCGAGATGTTGACAGGAATAAGATTACCGTCTTCCTTTTCCGTCTGAAAGAATGGGGATAAAGCGTGGCAGTCACAACTATTAAAGAATACGCAAATATGTTGTTGACGGCCTTTGGGCTCAGAGATTTGCGTCTGTCAAACAACAAAGCCCTTCACGATCTTTGAGTTCTGTGAAATCTCGAAACTCGCTCACCATCTACTTTTTGTCTCACCTGTTTTCTCGGAGTCAGACACTCGTGCGAGATCAGGAGACATATAGTAGCCCTGAGTTTCTTGTTGACGAAGTCGGTTGCGTTTATACACCCCCGATGATCGTTTTAACATGAGACCAGGTTGGACTGTCAGGCATTCGTCCTTCGGGACTGAATCGCCTTTTTGCTCCTCGCTCCTTTCTCCTGGCACCAGAAGCTCGAGTCAGGAGTGGCTCAGGAGTTGATTCGCTAACGACGTTGGGTTGCGTTTGATACACCCCCCAAGTTTGCTTAGCTTGAATCGCCCAGGCAGTCCAAACACTCATCCTTCAGCGAAGAATGTGCCTATGGTCTTCAGGGTACAGCCTTGCTGTCCTTGATTCGTCTGACTGGTCAACTGGTCGGTCACCTGACGTTAGTACAGACGGACTGACTGTGCATGTCCAGATCGAAGCTTTCAATATGGAACTTAGACATAGTCTGAAGTTCTTGATGTCAAAGCATTCGAACATCTCCTACCTGTTAACTTCTTGCATGTGATCAGGAACGGCATTTTTTCTAACCACCCCCTAGATACGACAAGAGGGTTAGTGAGATTTTAAGCCATCGTCACAAGTTTTGGCTTTAGAGAACACAAGGCGGTGTGCTCTCTAAGCTTTTCGTTATGGCCTAAGAATGGAAACCCGTTTTGTCCTTGGCCAGGAGCTTGGAAGCAAGGATGGCACAAGTTAGTGGGCAGGAGCCAGAGAGAGTCCTGTGCCCTGTCAGGTCTCTAACAAGTTTTATCTACATAAAACTCAAGAAAGTCGCAGTCGTACGGACAATCTGCAGTGTTCCGAAAAGACCAGACTTGCCCATATCGAAGAACACCCTGGCTTTATTGTTAAGGAGGTCTTTCAAAAAAGCTCCTTCTTTGTGTTTGCACAAAGATTTGAAATCTTTGGATTTGAATGCTCACGAGGTGAGGGCGCGGCCTCGGAAGCATTTCAACAGAGCATGGCACTCAGCAACATCCTGAGTACCATGTTTTTTAGCGAAGCAACTCTTGTGTTCCAATTCACACTCCCTGCGAGATGTGAAGATGGCATATGAGATCTGCTGCTCGCTAGGGCCATACGTGTCTGCAGACACAATCTTGGGGGCAAGAAGTACCACTCATCCTATCCTGTAGAAAATGGTTAGGAAGAGCTCTTAATTTAGTAGTTGAGTCGCCGACAACGGTGACTTCTTAACTCTTAAGCCTTAGTTAACACACCTTAACTTTGGCTAGGTGGGTCAGGTGGTGATATATATTTTTATATATATATTTATTTTACTTCTTAGCCCTCATGGTATGGTCAATATGGTCTAGTCACGTCGTGGTCTCGCCCCTGTTGACAGATCATCTTGGAGTGCACCAGCTATATAGGTCTCTACCTCGCTGGCAACTCTAGTAGCACAAGCAGACTTACGCGGCAGTAACCACGAAGTCAGCTATGCCTACAGGTAAGGAATCAAGATATCAATTGATCTGCATATATATGTTTCCTACAAAATCTTCTATTCTGTCTACTCCCACCACCAAAGGTGGGATTCAGCTATATAATATCTGACAGGTAGTTTCATGAACAAAATGATATTGTAATGATACAATTAAGTTTGTTCATACTTACCTGCAGATATATTATAATCAAGTACCCACCCACCTCCCCTCAGGAGACAGTGGAAATAAAAATTATGAATAGAAAATGGGAATGATTCCTGATACCCCGCCCCGCCTCCCAGCGGCGGGAATGGTACTAACCACCTGACTCCCACTGCGTGTGTCGTAAGTTTTTAAATTCTGTCGGACTTCAGAAAATACAGCTATATATATATCTGCCAGGTAAGTATGAACAAACTTAATTGTATCATTACAATATCATTTTTAACTTCTTAGATTGGTCCCTTGCGGGAGGGGTGGGATGTCCCAAGAAAGCCATGATTCGGAAGGAATCGAACCTGAAGCCCTGTTATGCATATTGTCTTGTATTGACAAGGCGGTACAGGATGGATCTTTTGAAATCTCCTCTTTGTTTGGGGCAGGTCTTTTAAAGAAAAGGACTGTATATGGCGCCTTCTTAATAAAAGGCAGTCTCACATGCTCAGAGAGCAGCACTTCTATATGCGCCTCTATCTGACTTTTTGTTCCCTTCTCAGTTAGTAAACGGACATTGCACATTCTTTAACTGAGAAGGCAACTCAGGATCTGCTGACGCAGTCAGCAAGAAAAGAAACCTGTTGCTGCATCGGACAAGAAAGGACCCAGTACTACGGTGCAGCCCTTTCGAGGTGGTCCGACCTCCAGACCTTCCACAAGGAGGAAGGCTCCAGAGAAGAGAGGTAGATCTGCTTTTCGTCCCTTTAAGAAGGGAAAATGAAGATTCTCTCCTCCAAGCACCAGTATGTGCCAGGCTCCTGGGATTTGTGGAAGCCTGGACACTGATAAATGCAGACGCGTCATCTTTGGCGATCTTAAGGAGGGGATATCGTATCCCTTTCCTGAACACTCCTCCCCTAACGTCAATACCAAGGGAACTATCAGCCAAATACAAGGATCCTGTGCTGAGGGATACTCTTCGATCGATGGTGGAACAAATGTGGGACAAGAGAGCGATAGAATTGGTACGGGATCAACACTCCCCGGGGTTTTACAATCGCCTTTTTCTGGTGGCGAAAGCCTCGGGAGGCTGGAGACCAGTACTGGACGTCAGCTCTCTGAACAAATTTGTTCAGAAGGAGAAGTTCTCCATGGAGACTTCTGCTTCAGTCATGGCGTCATTACGACAGGGAGATTGGATGGTGTCTTTAGATCTCCAGGACGCCTACTTTCACGTCCCGATCCACCCTTCATCGAAGAAGTACCTCCGTTTCATGACGGGGGGAACTATCTTTCAGTTCAGAGCCTTGTGTTTCGGCCTGTCCACAGCTCCTCAGGTCTTCACAAGCCTGATGAAGAATGTGGCGAGGTTTCTTCACCTCAAAGGAGTGAATGTCTCTATGTATCTGGTACGACTGGCTCATCAGGGGCCAGATCGGAGAGACAGTGCTTGGAGGACCTAATGTTAACTCTGGATTTAATCAAAGCGTTGGGATTGCTTGTGAACCTCGAGAAGTCTCAGCTGACCCCCAGACAAGACCTAGTCTATCTGGGGATTCGGATGGATTCTCGGGTTTTCGAGTTTTTCCTTCGCAAGAGAGAATCGCAAAAGGTTTGCGGATAGTCTCTCTCTTCTTAGAGAAGCAACAAACGTCGGCGAGGGAATGGTTGAGCCTTCTGGGGACGCTTTCCTCGCTAGAACAATTCTTCCCTCTAGGAAGACTTCATATACGTAGCTTCAATTCTTCCTCAAGAGGTCTTGGAGCTGGAAAACCGGACAACTGTCGGACGTTTTTCCCATTCCAGTGGAGATAAAGTCACACCTACAGTGGTGGTTGCTCCCTCTGGAAGAGAACAAAGGGATCTCTCTAAGAACACAGAACCCAGACCTAGTGTTGTTCTCCGACGCGTCGGAGACAGGTTGGGGAGCGACATTAGCTCAGGAGGAAGTGTCAGGCACCTGGGAACCAGCACAGGTGTCTTGGCACAGAAACTGCAAAGAGCTCTTCGCCGTACATCTGGCCTTGAAGAGCCTAGAACCTCTGGTGTCAAGCAAGGTAGTGCAAGTAAACGTGGACAACACCACCGCACTTGCCTACATTCGGAAACAGGGAGTGACGCACTCCTCGTTCCTTTACGAGCTCACGAGAGACCTATTAACTTTGGACGTCTCACAGGAAACATCTCCCTGATGACAAGGTTCGTACAGGAGTAAGGAATGTGAGGGCGGACAGGCTCAGCAGGAGGAACCAGGTCCTTCATACAGAATGGACACTACACGAGGAAGTGTGTCTCGATCTCTGGTCTCTGTGGGGAACTCCCTCATGTGGATCTCTTCGCAACATTCATTTCAAAAAGGGCTTCCCAGTTGTTTGCGTCGGGCGTCGCGGAAGATCCAGGAGCTCTTATGGTAGACGCCTTCCTGCTAAATTGGTCTCGAGTAGACGTATATGCTTTTCCCCCATTCAAATCCTGGGGTTAGTAATGAGAAAGTTTGTGGCGTCAAAAGAGACGAGGATGACGTTAATAGCCCCCTTTTGGCCGGCCCAGGAATGGTTCACGGAGGTGGTAGAGTGGATCGTAGATTTTCCAAGATCCCTACCAAGAAGGATGGATCTTCTCAGACAAACCACACTTCAAGAGGTACCACCAAAACCTCCCCGCTCTCGCTCTGACTGCCTTTCGACTATCGAAAGACTTGTCAGAGCGAGAGGCTTTTGTTCTCGCGAAGTGGCAATCGCGATCGCGAGAGCACGCAGAACCTCCACTACGAAAGTATACCAATCAAAGTGGTAGTATTTAGAAGGTGGTGTAGATCCAAGAAGTTGTCCTCCTCCACTACCTCTATAGCGGAAATTGCTGATTTCCTGCTATTCCTGAGAGAAAAATCTCATCTAGCCGTATCCACAATAAAGGGATACAGAAGTATGCTCTCGGCTGTATTCAGGAACAGAGGTTTAGATCTGGCAGATAATAAAGATTCTCCACGATCTCATAAGGTCTTTTGAGACTTCAAAGTCTAAGGAACCAGTACCTCCGAACTGGAACCTAGACGTAGTTCTAAAGTATCTGTCATCGGAAAGATTCGAACCTCCTCATCGGGCATCGTTTAGAGACATTACCGAAAATGCCTATTCCTATTATCTTTAGCTACGGCAAAGAGAATTAGTGAATTGCATGCTCTGCAGGATAAAGTAGGATTCAAGGGAGACTCAGCGATTTGCTCGTTTAAGACCCTGTTTTTAGCGAAAAACGAGAATCCTACGAATCCCTGGCCTAAGTCATTCGAAGTCAAAGGCATGTCGAGTCTCGTAGGCAGAGAAGCAGAGAGGTCTCTATGCCCTGTTAGAGCTCTGAAGTTCTACCGTCAGAGAAAGCATCAAATGGGAGGCTCTAGACAAGGTCTTTGGTGCGCGGTAAAAGACCCCACAAGACTGATGTCCAAGAATGCGCTGGCATTCTTTGTAAAAAACGTCATTACAGACGCTCATAAGGCCTGTCCTGACGAACAGTTACAACTGTTGAGAGTAAAAGCTCATGAAGTGAGAGCTATAGCGACGTCTCTCTCGTTTCATAAGAATATGTCGCTTAAAAACATCATAGATACGACATTTTGGAGATGCAACTCAGTATTTGCATCTCATTACTTGAAAGACGTGAGGTGACATATGAGAAGTGTTTTTCTCTAGGTCCTTTCGTATCGGCGTACGATCGGGTACGGGAGCCGACACCAATCCTTAAATGTATATACTTTTCTTCTTTTTGGATATGGTCGAGTCTCTTCGAACAATGGAGGACTTAGGCTAGCACGGGCGGCCGTCTATGTTGTTCAGTAAGAGAATTCTTGTCATATCCAATTAGTTGAGTATAATTTTTTTTTGAAAATTATGTATGTGTGCGTAGTGGTTTTGAGTTACGGTTGTTGTGACGAGTTCGGGGATAACTCTTAACAATCTTTAGTTCTAACATATGGTTAGGATCAGGTGGTCGGGATTGGTTGTGTGCTCCTTCATAAGGTGTATTGTCATATAAGTGGATCAGCACCCATTGACAAAGTCCTTTTAGGCTCTGCCGAGTAAGTGGGTAAGACCCCATCGGCAGACCCACAAGAACTCTTGGCCATAGATCATATATCTCGCTAAAGTTTCTTGAGGTGATGCAGACTACTGGGCAAACACCCACGAAGTCTACCACCTATCAGGTAGGAACCAAGGTTTTATTTATACCTACAACATATGTTGTTTACCTGTCTATTCCATATAGAAGCTGTCTCTTACCCTCCACCGAAGGGTGCCAATCAGCTATGTATATATCTGACAGGTAAGTTGATTGTATGAAAATGATATTGTTATGTTACAATAAAGTTTCATACATACTTACCTGGCAGATATATACAATTAAAGGCCCACCCAGCCTCCCCGCAGGAGACAGGTGGAAGAGAGAAAATATGATAGAAAACGGGGATGGTTCCTAGTCCTGCCGCCCAGGGCAGGCCGGTAGATCACCTGACCTACCTGTAGCGAGTGGCGCGAAATTTGAATTTCTGTCGGGGACGACGGAGTCTTAGCTATGTATATATCTGCCAGGTAAGTATGTATGAAACTTTATTGTAACATAACAATATCATTTTTCCTAACTATACAAACCTGAGGTCCTTTACATATAGTCCCTCCTCATGCCACCCCTCACTCTGCGTATTTTGCATGGGCCAAAAGCAAAAGTGATTTGTTTACCTCCCAGTCGCGCGGCGCGCGACGATCGGACAAGCAGTTAACTACCGTTCTCCCCTTGTTCGAAGCTTACGACCGTTCCAGCTGCCGCTAGCTACTTCCTATTGTTAAAGGACCTCAGGTTTGTATAGTTAGGAAAAATGCAATTTTCGACAAATTGTCATTTTAGGAGTACAGGATTCTGATGTTCCGTGTAGTGGCATTGGGAATCCCGGGGAGGAAGGCTGGCTGCCGAAGACCTTCTTCCAGCTAGGATACAGCACCCTAAGGCCCTCTTCATACGAGTGGCTTTTTCCTGCCTGGGAAAACTGCACATCATAGAAATCAAGCACGAATCCTGCACAGCTGAGATTCGCCTGCTGTATACACTGCTACATTGTGCGGTGTCCAGCGGTCTAGAATAGTACTGAAGAAGTCTATGGAGCTGTTCAGATGAATGGTTTTATCCCATGTGTCAGCACCTAATACATATTACTAAAGTTAGGTTTTTTTATTGGCTGACCCTGTGTCCGTCGTTCTAATGACAAATTCATTAGTTGTTACTCCAGTTTTAGTAACTGTAAATCAATCAGTCATTCATCATTCTCAACTGGCTCTGTTTTTTTATTTTACCTAGGCTAATTATCAGTGCTCAGTAGTACTGGAGTCTTTGGCACATGTTTACTTTAATACCAGTTGCTCTCATGAGTGCCATTAGGAAGGAATGTTAAATCACAAACAAAAGAAGTAAATATCTTGGTAACAGTAAATTGGAATAGATTTTAGTGTGTTTTTGTATTAAGATACCTATATGTATTACCTAAGAAGCTTGAGGATCACAGCAATGATAACTAGTTTAGAACTTTGCAAGAGGAAATAAGAGCACAACAACCACGGAACTCAAACTTATGAATATCCACTTGCTGGTGTTGTTAGTATGTCTCCACAGGGTACCCCTTAAAGGATGACAGGGCACTTTTGATCCCAATATAAGTGCATCTGCAACTCTCTGGTTCAGCTCATATGATTAGCTACAGTTATGTGCGCTGTAATATTTCAAAGATTGTGTGTGACAAAACGTTTTCTATCACGTAATGGGCCATAAATGACAATGTGGAAGCACTTATGGCAACAATCACATCTCAGATCTGAATACAAGATTATTTTGACTTGAGATTTCAAGGGTGAATGTACTATGTACATCTCCCTGTCCCAGTACATCTTGTATATAGACTTGCCCGTAAATATATCAGGGGATTGCTGTTGGTTTTAATTCTCATGTTTTACAATAGTATATGTTGACTATAATTGTAATTTTGCAAAGTAAAGTACAAAAATTATTAGAAAGAACATTTATGACTCACTAATAGGTACATCTTTCCATCCCATTATATTTCATGAATATTTTATCATAAATATACTCAGGGATTGTTGCATATTTTAGTTATCTGTTTTGAATTACCTATGTGAGCTGTACTTAAATATAATTTTACATAGGATAAATTTTTTTGAGATAGGATGTGTAACTAGCTAAAATAGGGTTGGAATTTTTTTTTTTTTTTATACTATGTGTGTTTGCATATCATTCTCTTTCTGGTGATGTGTTTTTTGTTTTAATTTGCCAACCTTAAAGTTTGCCCTGTCTTGGGGTATTGTTAATGTACATTCAGCCTGGCCTGTATCGGGTTAATATGTTTTAACTAAAATGAAAAGTATAGGCTACTAAAATCTATTGGATATTTAGCCTGCTGTTTATGGAGATATATACTATGTAAATTTTTACCTTAAACCATAATAGTATTCTGGAATAAAAATTACAGTTTCCTATGTTTTATTGGTTCTGTTTTGAAATGCTACAAAAAATTAGATGTTTTAATAATATAATAAGTGATATATATTACATTTCAGACAAGTAAACTCATTGAAGCCATACTTGAGCTCAGACTACTGAATCCATCGCTGAAAATGCATCTGCTGTCATTTTAGGCCCTTAATGAGAGTGCCAGACAGCAAGGATCTGTTTGAGGAGGAAGAAGAGCCTGTTGCTTCTGAGGAGCTTATATCAGAAATTCAGTTCCCAGAAGATTTGGAGGAGAAGGTGATTGTTACACAAGTGTTTTTTGAGTAATAGTACCTATATCATATTGCTGCTGCATTTTTAAATTGTTTGCAAAATCAACCACTAAAAATACAACACATCCTCTACCTAATTAAGATATCACTTATTTGGTTATATTCCTTTAAATTTTGGATGGTCACTTTTCTTGCACATTTTTTCTAGTGCTTACAGTTGGAGTGTATGGTATGTTTATCATCAGAATTTGTTGTAATGTTCATACCTAATAAATGTGGTTTGTACAGAACGAAAAGCATAATTTACTGTTTATTTGTTAGTTTGCTAACTATTGCCTACCATGTAGAAGTTCCTTTGCATGAACTGTAATCAATCATTGGTGTGGATCATTTTACTCTCCATTTAGATGGATCCCCACTGTTTAATACTCAGAAAAGTATCAACCAAAATTCTTTGTAGGGACATCCCCCCATTTTACACTGCCAAACCATTTCTTTTCCTTTCTTCCAGTCTTATGTTCGTTCTGCTTGTTCCCCCCTGTTTGCTTTCCAAAAGTGACAGCTTGGGTGCATGTGTAGCTGTGTCTCCTCGTGAGAACCATGCAATTTCTCCTGATCTTGCTTTGCCAGCTGCTTGGGGTATAATGATGGAGAACTTCAAGTATCTCAAGTTAATATGGCCTACTGGAGGGTACTCCTATAGAACCCATGCAGGCCGAGTGACTTTTCTGAAAGATTATTTACTTCCTTTGAGGGCTCATGGAACAAGTGAACATTCTGTGTTGCAGGTCAGAAGGTTCCTGGACCTCCGGCTACTTCAGTAGCTGCATCCCCTTTTTGCTGACCCATCTTGGAGTGACTGACGAGAAAGTGCTTTTTGTCCGGGATAGTTAGTTCCAATTTCCAGGCAGTCTTGTCTCTGCTTGCAGCTGGCCATGCATGCAACTTTGAAGTTCGTGGTATGTCATCTTTGAGTGACAGGGTGAAGTCTTAAAAGTTGTTGGTGGTGTTGTCCCAAGGTGTGGCTGAGTCTATGCTTTTCTCATGGGAAGCTTTGTCCTAGGGTAGCCTCTTATTGCTAAATGGGTAAGGGTTGGACTTTACTCTTCATAGAATAAAATTGAGGTAGCAGTGGAAAAGAGGCATGCTGACAGTCCAGTAGCTCAGATACTAATCTACCCTGTAGTGTCTTTCAATTCCTCCTTGGCTTTGATGGGCACCACAGCCAAGTTTTAGTGGGTGACTACCCTTACAGTGTTCAGTGTGGGAAAGGCCAGGCCTCCATGACACCATGTCAAAGAGTTCGGTGTTCTTCACAAAAGGATTCATTTGTTCTTACACATTATACAAACCCTTGGTCCATTACATTAGGAATTGTGGTACTTTTAGTGAAGGCCGGAAATCAGCCATTGAACTTAATAACAAGGTGGTTATGGAGGAGTTATGGGAGTTCCGTTTGACAATGTCCTTGAGAGAGAGAGAGAGGGAGGGAGTTCTGTGGTTTGTATTGCTGTTGAGATCGTGTATTTGCGTTTTGGATTTCTGTAAGAGAGAGAGAGAGAGAGGGGGGCTGGGGGGGGTCGTTATTGGTGGATGTATGGTTACCGATTGAATTGGCTGTTGGTGAGTTCTGGGTTGTTTGCTGGTGTGGTTGGAGTTAGTTGTTAAGATTAGAGTTTTGAGGAGTCAGTTTGTAATCAGAGCTGGTGAGGGTCAGTAGTGTCAGCAGCGGTCTGTGAAGAGTGTTGAAGGCATTGATGGTCAGTTGAATTGTGTGTTATTGGTTTGTTGTTTAGTTGTTGTTAATTTTGATATGGTTTGCTTAGAGTTGTTGTGCCTGTGTTGTTAGATTTATTGTGCTTGTGAGTTTCTGCTGAGTTATGTGTGAGTTGTTATAGTTGAGGGTTGTTGTTGTTGGGGAGCTATTGTGGTTTCTTGGTGTAGTGAGTTGTTGAGGGTCATTGTTGGTGAGCTGTTGTGATTTCTTGGTGTTGTTAGTGGGTGTGTGTGTTGCCTTTTTATGGTTGTAGTCCTTGTTTGTTGTGGGATTGTGGTCCTTAGGTGTTGTGTTGTTGGGTTGTGGTTCTTGGTTGTGTGTTATGACGGCCGTATCCAGTGGACAGTACAGCTCCTCGCCCTGAGTGTGTCAAGAAGTAGTTGGTATTGTATATGTGTTTTGAGAGTTTTTGTTTTTGGGTTTGTGATCCCGCCATATGGTGAGATAGCTAACTACTGTCTAATTTGCTCTTAGCCACTGTCGAGTGAGGACGTGTCTCCACCTCTATACGACTGCTGTTGAATGTGTTTCACCTTTTCCCGGTGTGATCTTTCTTGTTTTGTGAATGCTAATATTGTCTGTTTGTGATTTGTGATCAATATGCAAATCCACAAATCCAATAAGCCATGCAAGTCCTCCTTCTCCCAGCGCGTATGCCTGGGAGAGGGAGGGAAATGATTTGGTCATTTCATACATTCAACTTACCTGTCAGATATATACATAGCTATAGACTCCGTCGTTCCCGACAGAATTTCAAATTTCGCGGCACTCGCTACAGGTAGGTCAGGTGATCTACCGCCCTGCTCTGGGTGGCAGGACTAGGAACTATTCCCGTTTTCTAATCAGATTCTCTCTGTCGCCGGCTGTATCAACATTGTTGTTACTTCCTCCTGACTAGAATTCGTTTTTCGCAAAGCTTTTGATCATCTCTCGCTGATATTTGGTGACGTACTTGGATCGTTGTTTGGCATTCGCTATCGTGGACGTGTGGACTTGGTTTTTGGAATTTGTGAATATGTCTGATTCTAGTGTTAGTTTCAGAGTGTGTGTGAATGAGGGCTGTAAGGTGAGGATTCCGAAAGCTTCGGTAGATCCTCACACTAGTTGTAGGGGGTGTAGAATGGTTGAATGTTCGATTGAGAATACGTGTAATGAGTGTGAGAAACTGAGTGCACAAGAGTGGAGAATCTAACTTCTTTACTTGAAGAAGTTAGAGAAAGATAGAGAGAGGAAGGCGGCTTATAAAACCCGCAGAATGTCTGCCTCTCATGATTTACTATCTAGCTCTGTAGCTTCTTCCTATGATGATCATGACCATTCTGTTTCAGCCCGTTCACAAATTGCTAATCCCTCTAGTTCTGCTTCGGAAATAGCAGAACTTAGAGCTTCCCTTCAGAAAATGCAGGAAAAAGTCGCAGCATTGGAAGGTAAGGAAAGTGAAGGTGGTAGTGATATTAGTGTCCCCAGTGTATGGAGGGGGGCGTCTGGTCGTCTCTGCGACGCTCCCAGGCCTAGACCTCTCCAAGCTCCCTGGCCCGGAGGAGAAGGAAAGTCGAAAGCCGTACGGGGGTTGTGGAGAATCCCCAACGATCAGGCGTCCCTTCGGCAGAATCGATCGTATCGACTGCCAAGGACCGCTATAGGAAAAGCGTCCTTCGAGAGTGCTTTTCGTCATCTAGTTCGCCTTCTCCCGAGAAGAGGATGGAAGGAGTCGAATCTTTCCCGTCCTTTGAAGAGGAGTATGAAAGAGCATGAGCTCAATTCGAGTCCCGAGCGCTTCTCAGAAGGAGGAGCGCCTTCGGTAATAAAGAAGGCGAGAATACATTCAGACTCTGGGTCTGGAAGGGATCCTAGAGCGCCTTCCCAGATCTCCGCCCTCTCCTAATTCGGAAGATTCCTCAACCAAGAAAATTTTGAAGAATATGCAAGAGCAATTAGCCTTGTTAGTAGGAACTCGTTATAAGGAGCCTACTCGTAAGAAGGATGATAGGCTTCCTATTAAAAGATCTAAATACCTATCTCCTGCCAGGCTCGACGCATCCTTCAGGGGAGTTGTCGCACAGGCGGCCATCTCTGGGGGGGGGGGGGGGGCGGTGCGCTAGACAGGAGAGAGGTAAGAAAGGAAGCTACTCCTGTCAAGAGTAGGGCGCCAACCAGAAGCCAGGCTCCGAGTAGGCGCAACGAGCCAGTACAACATTCAAGATCTTCAATCAAGCGCCAAGAGTTAGCTGAAGAGGAAGATCCTGTTAGGAGTAGAGCACTTGTGAGACGGAAAGCGCCTACCGGAATCAATACTCCTACTAAACATCAGACGCATGCTAAGGATCAGGAGTAATTCGGAACGACGTGCTCCTACCAGACACCAGGAGTCGTCGCCTAGATACTCCTCCCAGGCGCCAGGAGTATTCTGAACTAAATACTCCTCCCAGGCGCCAGGAGTATTCCGAAACTTATACTCCTCACAGGCGCCAGGAGTACTCTGCACTTAATACTCCTCCCAGGCGCCAGGAGTATTCCGTAGCTTTATACTCCTCCCAGGCGCCAGGAGTTCGGAACTTGAAATAACTCGCTACCACACAAAAACGCCAAAGGAGGTATTCTGGAACAAAATGCGCCTACTAAAAGACCAGGAGTATTCGGAAGGCGCTCTGCTGCGACCTGCCAAGCGACCAGGAGTATTCCAGGCGCGTTACTCCTCCCAGGCGGCCCAGGAGTATTCCAGAAAGCTTATACTCCTCCCAGGCCGCCAGGAGTATTCGGAACTTAATACTCCTACCACGCGCCAGGAGTATTCTGAACAAAATGCGCCTACTAAAAGCCAGGAGTATTCGAGGCGCTCTGCGCCTGCCAGGCGCCAGGAGTATTCGGAACTTAATACTCTACACGCGCCAGGAGTATTTGAACAAAATGCGCCTACTGAAAGCCAGGAGTATTCGAGGCGCTCGCGCCTGCCAGGCGCCAGGAGTATTCCAAGCACGTTACTCCTCCCAGGCCGGATACTCCTACTGTAGCACCAGGCGCATTCATCGTATGAAGAGCCTGACAGCTCGGTAAGAGAGTAAGAGAAGAGTCAGTAGAAAGAAGAGAGCCTTCTCCTTCCGAGCCTATCAACCCAGAAGATGCCTCGGAGGACGAAATGAAGGAAGGATCTTCTAATTATAAAGTTCTTTCGTCCCTTCTGTTGGAGGAATATGGAGACTCTTTGACGCCAGCTGCTCCCCCTTCTCCACGCTCGCAGTTTTCGAGCACGAAAACACTCAAGTCTTCCTCTTTCCTTAAAATGAAGCCTGCTATTTCTATGAGGAGAGCTCTACAATCTCTTGACTCCTGGTTCAAGAAGAAGAAGGAGTTAGGAAGGGACGGTCTTTTGTATGCCTCCCGCTAAAACTTACAGGGAGGAGAGGAATTTGGTACGAGAAACGGGAGAGGATATGGGATTATCTCTGTCCGTTTCAGCTGAATCAGACTTCTCGAGTTTGGTGGATTCGTCGAGAAGGCACGCCTTGAATGCAGCGAAGGTTACATGGGGACTTTCGGAAACGGACCACCTCATCAAGGGACTTTTTCACACTTTAGAAGTTTTTAACTTCTTAGATTGGTCCCTTGGGGTTCTGGCCAAGAAATCTCAAGAAAAGGAACAACTCGACCCAGAAACCCTAAATTGCATCCTCGCCTGCATTGATAAGGCTGGTTCAGGATCGGATCGGCTGAGGTATGCTCCCTATATGGTGCAGGAGTTTTAAAGAAAAGGGCGGTGCACAGTGCTTTCCTCACGAAGGCCGTCTCTCATTCGCAGAGAGCCGCCTTATTGTTTGCGCCTCTCTCTGAACACCTTTTTCCCTCGCAGTTGGTGAAGGACATCGCGCATTCTCTGACGGAAAAGGCCACCCAGGATCTCCTTAGACAATCCTCAAGGAAGAATAGGCCTGTGGCTAGTGAGGTAAAGAAAGTGGCTCGCCCAGCTCAGAAACAGCCCTTTCGAGGAGGTCTTCCAACTAGACCGATCGCCAGAAGGAAGTCAACCGATAAGAGGGCAGGTCTTCCTTCCGTCCCTTTAAAGAAAGGGAAGTGAGAATTCTGTCCTCCAGACACCCGCCCCTAGGAGCCAGGCTACATTATTTTGCGAAAGCCTGGGAAGACATAGGAGCCAACACTTGGACGATGTCGATTATCAAGAAGGGGTATCGCATCCCATTCAAGGACATTCCTCCCTTGACAACATCTCCGAGGGAATTGTCCGCCAGATACAGGGACCCTATTCTGAGGGATACTCTTCGTCAAATGGTGGAACAGATGTGGGACAAAAGAGCAATAGAACTTGTGCTGGGTTGCAACTCCCCGGGGTTTACAATCGCTTGTTTCTTGTAATAAAAGCCTCGGGGGGATGGAGACCGGTACTGGACGTAAGTGCGCTGAACAAATTTGTCGAACAACAGAAGTTCAGCATGGAAACGTTCTGCCTCAGTCCTTGCAGCACTACGACAAGGGGATTGGATGGTGTCCCTAGACCTTCAGGACGCATACTTCCACATCCCGAGTCACCATCGTCGAGGAAGTACCTTCGATTTATGTTCGAAGGAAGAAATTATCAGTTCAGGGCCCTGTGTTTCGGCCTGTCCACGGCTCCTCAAGTTTTCACAGACGTGATGAAAAATGTAGCAAGGCACTTACATTTGAAAGGGATAAATGTCTCCCGTACCTGGGACGACTGGCTCATCAGAGCCAGGTCTCAAAAGCAGTGTTTGGACCTGTTAATAACACTGGAATTGACAAAGTCTTTGGGATTGATCGTGAACCTCGAGAAGTCTCAGATGATCCCCAGCCAGAACGTGGTTTTATCTGGGGATTCAGATGGATTCTCGGTGTTTTCGAGTTTTTCCATCTCAAGAGAGATTAAAGAAAGGCTGTGCCACAGTATCGAAACTTTCTAGGGAAAGAGCGCACTTCAGCGAGGGAATGGCTGAGCCTTCTGGGAACCCTTTCCTCGCTCGAACAGTTCTTTCTCCTAGGAAGATTACATCTTCGACCGCTTCAGTTCTTCCTAAGAAGAAGTTGGAGTTGGAAGACAGGTCAGCTCTCGGACACGTTTCCAATATCGGAAGAAATAAAACATCATTTGAAGTGGTGGTTGGTTCCATTAAAGGAAAACAAAGGATGTCCCTGCAAGTACGGAACCCAAGCCTGACATTGTTTTCAGACGCCTCGGAGGCGGGCTGGGGTGCAAACATTGGGACCCAGAGAAGTGTCAGGCACCTGGTCGGCAGAACAGGTGTCATGGCACATAAATTGCAAAGAGCTCTTAGCAATTCACCTGGCGCATAAAGAGCTTCGAACACTTAGTCAGAGGCAAAGTCGTGCAGATAAATTCAGAACAATACGACAGCTCTGGCTTATGTCAAGAAGCAAGGAGGGACGCACTCTTTTGCTCTGTACGAGCTGGCACGGGATCTACTGATTTGGGCGAACCAAAGGAAGGTAATTCTTCTAACAAGGTTTGTTCAAGGGGAGAGGAATGTGAGAGCGGACAGATTGAGCAGGAGATTCCAGGTCCTTCCCACAGAATGGACACTCCACTCAGAAGTCTGTCAGAGCCTTTGGCTCCTTTGGGGGAAGCCTCAAATAGATCTTTTCGCCACATTCCTCTCCAAAAGGATAGATACATTTTGTGCCCTGGTGGAGGATCCCCGGGCTTATGCAACAGACGCCTTTCTCCTGGACTGGTCAGGAATAGACGTTTACGCTTTTCCCCGTTCAAGATACTGGGGGAAGTAGTCAGAAAATTCGTGGCATCCGAAGGAACCAAGATGACTCTGATCGCTCCGTATTGGCCAGCTCAAATTTGGTTCACAGAGGTGATGAAATGGACAGTGGACTTCCCAGATCTCTTCCAAACAGAATAGATCTGCTCAAACAACCCCACTTCGAGAGGTACCATCAAAATCTACCCGCTCTTGCTCTGACTGCCTTTCGACTATCGAAAGACTTGTCAGAGCGAGAGGGTTTTCTCGCCAGGCAGCAAACGCAATTGCTAGAGCCCGCAGATCATCTACTAGGCGAGATAAAGTACCAATCGAAGTGGGAAGTTTTCAGAAACTGGTGTAGTCGAAGAAGCTGTCCTCTTCCAGTACCTCTGTGACCGAAATTGCAGATTTCCTTCTGTTTCTTAGACAAAAGTCGCATCTCTCCGGTACCAACTATTAAGGGGTACAGGAGTATGCTCTCAGCAGTCTTTAGAAACAGAGGATTAGATCTAACGAATGATAAGGATTTGCACGACCTCATTCGTTCATTCGAAACATCTAAATCACTTGAACCTAAGGTTCCGAAGCTGGAACTTAGATGGTGGTTTCTTAAATTTCTTTCATCAGATGAATTCGAACCACTTCACACTGCTTCGTTCCGTAATATCACTAGAAAGTGTTTGTTTCTGATGTCTCTTGCAACGGCAAAAAAGAATCAGTGAGTTGCACGCCCTTGAATCAAGAGTTGGCTTCAAAGGAGACTCCGCAATTTGTTCATTTCAGTCCCTTTTTCTGGCCAAAAAATGAAAACCCTTCGAATCCCTGGCCCAGGAGCTTCGAAGTGAAAGGACTTTCTAGTTTGGTGGGCAGAGAGGCAGAAAGATCCCTTTGCCCAGTTAGAACTCTAAAATTTTATCTGGACAGGAAGAAGCAGTTGGGGGTTCGCAGAAAGGTCTTTGGTGCTCAGTGAAAGACCCAAGAGAGCAATGTCCAAGCAACGCATTCGCCTTCTTTGTTTTTAGAAAGTGGTTATCACAGGAAGCTCATAAGAAGTGTCCAGATGATTCTTTTAATCTTCTAATGAGTTTGGGAGCCCACCCCCGAAAGTTTAGAGCCAATCGCAACCTCGGTGGGGCGTTCCAAAGAAATATGTCACTAAAGAACATTTTGGACACAACTTATTGGAGATGCAACTCTGTGTTTGCATCCCATTATTTAAAAGACGTGCGAGTTACGTATGATAAATGTTTTTCGTTAGGTCCGTTTGTGTCAGCACAGACGGTTCTGGGTAAAGGAGAAAGCACCAATCCTTAATTATGTACGTAACCCTCTTGTCGGATGTGTTTCTCGGGTTTTCGGGTGTATGGGAGTGTCAGTAGTCGCACAGGCGGCCTTCACTTCTCTTCATTTGAAAATCGAGTGACATCTGACTATTGAGGGGGTACAAAAATTTTGTTATTTTTGTATGTATGAGTTTCGAGTTTGTGTTGTTTGCAAAGAGTTTGGGGATAACTCTAGGCAATCTTAGAACTAACACGGGTTAGGATCGGGTGATCGGGATTGGTTGTGTGCTCCTTAAATTAGTGCGTGTTGTCATATAAGCGGATGTGCTCCCATTGACAAACGCCAGTTAGGATTCTGTCGAGTAAGTGGAAGAGACCCCATCGACAGATCCACAAGAACTCTTGGCCACAGATCACTATCTCGCTAAGGCTCTTGAGATGAAGCAGACTCCTGGGCAGTAGCCACGAAGTCTTCCATCTAAAAAGGTAGGAACTAAGGTTTATTAATACCTACAACATATGTTGTTTACCTGTCTAGTCGTTGGTGAGCTGTCTCTTGCCCTCCACCAAAGGGTGTCAATCAGCTATGTATATATCTGACAGGTAAGTTGAATGTATGAAAATGACATTGTTATGATACAATAAAGTTCATACATACTTACCTGGCAGATATATACAATTGAAAGACCCACCCAGCCTCCCACCCGCAGGGAGACAGGTGGAAGAGAGAATCTGATTAGAAAACGGGAATAGTTCCTAGTCCTGCCACCCAGAGCAGGGCGGTAGATCACCTGACCTACCTGTAGCGAGTGGCCGCGAATTTGAAATTCTGTCGGGAACGACGGGAGTCTATAGCTATGTATATATCTGCCAGGTAAGTATGTATGAAACTTTATTGTATCATAACAATGTCATTTTCCACTCATTCTTTTTATGTTGACCCTCACGCCCTTTGCACTAAATACCAGGAGCATGACTTGTGTTGAGTGTAGCTCCTGGTCGTCCAAGCAGTGTAAACAGTTTGAGAGGAGGAAGCGGTATCGCGGAAGGCTTCCAGGGCTTTGTCTGAGGGTAACATGCCCCTGACGACGCATGTAATGGCTGACCCTTCGTTATCCTTCCTTCCTCCCAGCAAGCTTCCTCACCTTGCTGTTCTCCCTGCGGGGGAATCTCTGCCTCTGTTTCTTTGTCCAATTTGTCGGGTGAAGAAGGTGGGGGGTGGCTGGCGACCGGGACATCTTGTATCCAGGGGCCTCTTCTCGCTCTGAGGGGGATATTTCCCTCTCAGGTGAGGAGAGACTCATACTGACCTGACTTTTTTCCTCAGGTGTGGTGACATCGCAGTCTGGGGACCTGCAGCAGGCTGGGTTGACACTAGTCCTCCCTGGCACTCCCTCCTTGCAAGACCTAGTACCACACTTCTCTAGTATGCCTGTAACTCATGTGGCTGTGACAACCACGACTGTGACTACTCATAAGTTTGCATCGGTCCCTTCAATGGTGTTTGCCCATCACCCAACGAATGTGACTCCCTCAGTTGATGGGCACTCACCCCCATATGCCTCCAACCCAGCCCTCAGTGCCGCCACCACCTGGGTTTGCTATGTTGTCACCCCCTGCCATGTTTGTTCCTACTGTATCTCAGGGTCCTACCACTCAGGCTTTGCCTCCAGTGGTTGGGGCTACTGTAGAGCCTCCTCCTCTAATGGGAGGGGCTCTTATATCTGCTCCTGCTGTTCCAGTTGCTCCTTGGATGGGGTACCTTACTGCCATCCTGAGAAAACTGATGAAGAAGGGAGCCCATCAGGTGTCATCATCTTCCTCGTCATCTGCTGCCTCCTCCCTTTCTACTTCTAAGGCTAAACTGCCGAAGAAGAAGAAGGTAGTCTCTCCTCCCCCCTGAGAAGTTCCTGTTCCTTTGGGAAGGGGAACCGTTACACTATCCCCAGGGTCTAGCATAACAAGAGCGCAAACTATGGCAGGCTTAGAACTTCTGCTTCGAAGTCTAATACTGCGCTGGGCGCTCATTCGCGAGCTTCCCCAAATGCTCACAAATCTTCAGATTTGTGTGCATCTAGAGTTGTGGACGTTGATTTTCGAGCATCTAGGGTTGTGGACATTGAGTCTTCTTGCTGTCACAGATTGGGCACTATGTGTACGATCTCGCAAAACTGTCACGTCACTCCTGGGACCTGAGCAATTACTACGAAAAGCATCATCCGGATGGGGCGAGACACCTGCATGACCCGCTTCTTTCCTCCACTCTCTGCCCATGTTGTGACGGTGAGAAGACTCAACGTCCACAAGTCTGGATGCACGCAAATCTGAAGATTTGTGAGGATTAGGGAAAGCTCGCGAACGAGCGGCCAATGCAGTGTTAGACTTAAAGGCAGAAACTCTAGAACTAACAGCAAGCGAGCAAACCGTAGTTACGCTAGGCCCTGGGAGATAGCGTAATAGAGGAATTGTGAACGACCCAGCACATGCATGCTGGATTGGCGTGCACGCAGGTGATCTGATGACTGAGTATCGTATCCATAATCTAGTTCTAGTACAGACAGCCCCCGGTTTACGACAGGGGTTCCATTACTGAGGTGCTTCGTAAGCAGAAAATCGTTGTAAAATGGAACATTGTCAAAAATTTTGTAATACTTTAGGTATATTGAAAACTACTTAAGCTGCATTTTTATTTTGTGTTTTTTCATGAAAAAGATCCTTCAAATATTGATTATTTTACCTTTTCAGTCATATTTTTCCGTTGGATTGACATTGTAAGTGTTGTAACCCTGGAACATGCGTCATGAAACGGGAAATAATTTCTGATGAATATATTTGAATGGCGTCATAAACTCTCGGAACGTCGTAAACCGGGGACTACCTGATATTTGGATTAGTAGATGCAAATCCTTTGTTCTCTCTAACAAGCAGGCAAAGGGACTGACTATGAGCAAGCCAGTTGATTATTTTCTATATAGTCTCCGACACAGTGGGTTCATCCAAACCTTTTTGAATCAAGGATATAACATCCACTTAATTAAAAATTCCCAGAATTCTGACGATTGAACATCTCTTGTTCAATAGATCAGAGGTACGGTTTCCTTCCTTTGCTCTTTCATGACCAGGAAGAGATTACCCAGGTGAGCTGAACTACCAGTGTGTTGAGAGATTTACTTAGAATCCTCCCTCCAAAAGTAAGTCTCCCTTATGTAAAGAATGAGGGTTTGTATTTGTGTTGGAACAAATGACAAATTTTAAAAGTAATCTGTATTTTGTTCCTGACATACAAACCTTAGGTCTTTACATAAAGGGCTCACCTCTTACCATCCCTCATTCTCTTACCTGGGCCAAAATGTAAACTGCATAGATTTGAGTGCACTCTGACTAGGTGGACAGTACTTCCGTCCCTACCTTTGGTACCTGTTACGGTAACCACCTTGCAAAAAGTTTAATGATGTGATTTCCAGCTCACTGAAAGGCAATCCCCATATGCAAAAGGCCTTCCATGATTTGTATGTTAGGAAAAAACAAAATATAAAGTTATTAAAAACAATTTTCATTTGTTTTTCCTAATCTAACATTCGTAATAACTTGTAAGATTGCAGTAAATATCCTTTACAAAGTTAAATTTGAGTTTTGATAACCAGAATCTGTTTAATTATTGTTTTGTAACTGAAAGTTAAATGATCATTAGCACATTATTGCTGTGAGTGCTAAAATATGCAAGGAAAAGAATTTCTTATTACCAATTTGTATATAAATGTTTACAATCTAGTATGCAAATAGAAAGTCAGGATTTTTATATTCCCGATGATGGGAGAATAGAATATTATTGTACATAATTCCACAAAGTTATTGGTAATCTAACTAGTCTATCAAACCAAAATTATTGGACAACAGTATCAACTGTATTCCAACAATTTTGTCTTGAATGAAAATTTGTTTCACATTATATCTGTAAATCCCTTTCTGATGTGATTAAATATTGTTCCTTGGTTAGTGGCAAGAAAGCTAGACGTGCAAATACCAGTAATTTTTTGTATGTAATATTGAATGCATATGCTTTTATTCTAAAACTTTTATCCTTGTTAGGTTACATCTGTGGTACCTGACAGCAAACTTAAGGAAGACTGTGTTGAGCCTGGTAAGTTCAGTTTTTAATTTTAGTCATTATAGATAAAATGCCTTTGTAAATATGTTGTGCTGAAATTTTTTTATCTTCCAGTGTCGTCATGTTTTCAGTTTTGATTGTATCTTACATGATGTTGATATTCAAACCTCATATAATTTGACTGGTTATTGCAGAGCCTCCAAACGCTGAACAGAAGAGCACTCGTAAGCGCAAGGGAACATTTGATGTTAATGAAAGTTCTGAAAATGATAGTTCCAATGGAAAGAAGAAAGGTGAGCATAGACGTACAGGGACGTACGAAGTTCATGAAGGTGACAAGTTAGAAGATGTTGCTCCTGCACCAAAGCGTCGTAGAACATCCACATTCGAGGTCAATTCAATCAGTGAATCCCAAGATGCAGATAAAAAGATTGCACCAAAGCACCGTAAAACATCCACATTTGATGTCACCTCTACCAATGAATCCAATGACGCTATAAAAAATGCTGATGTTGACAAGGTAAGGGTTTTGTTTGATGTACATTAAATTTATGTCAGTTTTGTCTATTTTTAGCACAGGCAGCATTTAAGATTGCTTGATTTAATATTATGTGACTAAATTAGTGTGTTAGGTACTGCAGTGCATATTTACATGAATTCTTATTTTGTTCATGAATCTTACCTGGCAGATATATATATAGCTGTATTCTCCGAAGTCCGACAGAATTTCAAAACTCCCGGCACACGCAGTGGTCGGCCAGGTGGTAGTACCCATTCCCGCCGACTGGGAGGCGGGCGTAAGGAACCATTCCCATTTCTGTCAGATATTTTCTGTCGCCGGTGCAGACAACAAGTGTTTTCTGCACCTCCGTCATTGGATTTTGGAACTCTTTTGGTCACTTGAGTATCCTGATTGATTTTTGGTTATTTGATTAGGATCGGTGGTTAGGCATACGCTAATTGTGGATTGGTTTTTATTTTGGCTTGATTTTTCCTTAAACTTACGATGTCTGGATCTAGTTCGACTAGGCCAGAGTATGTTGTGTGGAAGAATGCAAGGTTAGGCTACCGAAAACTTCGGTAGACCCTCATACGTGTGCGCGAATTGTAGGAAACATGTTTGTATGTTTGATGAGCGCTGCAACGAGTGTGAAAAATATGTCTGATTCTGCGTGGAAGGCTTATGAATCATAGGTACGTAAACTAGAACGTGATAGTGTAAGGAGGTCTTCCTCCAGGCGTGTAACACAAGTTACCCGTCCAGTAGAATTTATCCCTCCAAAGACCTGTGATGCCTTCGGGCCCTACAATAGTGTCTTTGGAGGGTAATACCCTATCTGTGATTCTTAAATCTCTGCGTAGCCTGGAATCATGTTTGCATTGGAAAGTTTATAGTAGTGTAGTGAATGAATATCGTGATAATGCCATGAGTGTTCATTCTCATCGCGTAAGCGTATAATTTCTCATTGACACAAAACACTACCGCGTGATGGCTCTCCCTACCTCGGTGAGGCAGAATGTAGTAGGGAGGTAGCTGTCCAAGTGTCTAAAATACTCTACGTTGTTTGTTCATAAAACTTACCAGTCAGAATATATGTATATATATACTGCCGGGTAAAGGTGAACAAGCGAGGTGTATCATAGTATATTATTTTTGCCCTTACTCATATTACTATCAAACTGTGTATGGTTCAAGTTATATACTCATACCATAGTTACTCCTACGGAGGACAACCGAGAGTACGATTATTCTTATTACATTTAATCGGTCTCCCTCAACTATTCAGGGGTTGCCGGTTTCCCTATTTTTAAACATTTAAGGTATTGTTATGACAATACCAAGTTAGCCTTTTATATTTAGCAAATTCAGTTTCGCTTAAATATACTAGTTTGATGGATTTTGGTTTCTGCTCTATAATGATAGTAAACCTATTCATTCGTAGAATGGTGTAGGTGGCAACTCAGGCAGAGCAGTGCTGAGAACGACGAACGTTCTCAGAGTCTGCTGTCACTAATGCGTAATGCCAGTGCTCCGTTCCATCTGAATTGTCTGCTATGCGCAGTAGGTACGTCTCTCTCTCTCCTGCGGGGTGGGATTGACGGACTAACCGTATTTCTACCCTACAATCACGGCCTTAGCCTCGGGTTGGAAGGGAATTCTAGCATACATGGCTGAACATCTTCACTTTGCGAGAATTTTTTCAAAAAAAAAAAAAAAAAAAAAAAAAAAAAAAAAATATATATATATTATATATTTGTGTATGTAGTATGTGTATATATATATATATATATGTGTATATGTATATATATATATATATATATATATATATATATATGTATGGTTATATATGTATAAATGTATGTATGTATATATATATATATGTATTAGACCTTTTTCGGTTCTGTTTACCGCATGGTAACAGAATTCTGTCCGAGTCTACGGCGGCATAACACACATGATTTCCCTCGAAACAAGAATGATGTGCAAGAGATGCAGTCAATTAGTTCGCCGAGACGTCCCTTGCTCGATTATGAAGGGGACTCCTTCCGCTGCCAAATACGACAGCGCCGAGCGCGACGCTCGGCAGGACGCTTGGATGGACGCACAACGTAATGCTTCTTCAGACATTCGCCGAGAATCAGAGAATAGTAATGGATCTCAGGAAGGAGACTTTTAGGAAGAAACAAATGAACAATCTTCTACAGTGTCTTCAAATTACTCCTGTTTAAGTGAAACGCAGCCTTATTAGGGAAGGAAACATGCTCGGTTGAGGGAATGAATGAATTGCAGGGGACCATTTCCTCGCTGGAGAAGGTTTGTTTTCCCTGAATAGACTGAAATTCACACCTCTCCAGTTTTTCCTGCAGAAAAATGAATAGCATAGATGATCTAGAATGATTCTGAACATCTCTCATAGTCAAGATTCGTCTATAGGTGATGTCATGGCTCATAATCTCATAGAATTTGAATCTTGAAAGATTACTTTAGTCTTCAGAGAACGTCCTCGCGCGCAGGAGTTGGAACTCTCGGAGGGTCTCGCTCCCTCTGAGGAGAACGAAGACGATATAGGTCGCACAGGCGGCCGTCGTCTTTGGTTCCTCGGAGGGGGACGCTTCTCGTCCGTTAGCTCCTTCTGCTTTGCAGTCGTCTCCTGGGCAATTGGAAGACTTTCTGCAGTAAAAGAGAGCTGAGATGTATGATGTAGGGTCTCAGGGAGGGGGACGCTTCACGTCCTCTCTCTTTTCTACTGTGTTGCGATCTTCACCGGAGAGGACGTCTTCCGATGAGTATGCTTTGAGCGCTTCGGTCGCTCCTAAGATATATCCTTGGCGGTCCATGTGAGAAGGAGGAGGGCTTCCCCTCGCCCATCGTCTTCTCAAAGGATCAGCCTTTTGCCTGAGAAGGAATGTTCTCCATCGAAAAGGATGATTGTGTCTTTGCAACAACAACTTGTTTTGTTGGATTGCAGTGAGAAAGGCAAAGCCACCACTCGTGAGAGGAAGGATGATAGGCTTGCCAATCAAGAGTACAGGCAGTTCCTTCTCCTTCTCCTAGTTCCGCTCTTTCGCCAGTTGCCTTCGCTCTCTAGTTTTCATGCAGCTCTCCAGAGGTTGTCTAGAGAGCACGGTTACCATCTTCCCGAACGTGTGTCAGTTGAGAAGAAGAAGAGGTCTTGGTTCGATGGCTTTGAGCCTCTTTTGAAGAATAGTTTCAGCCTGCGGCCCCTCAGTCTCCTCCTTCGCAATTGTTATCTTCGAAGGACGACTGGCTCATTCATGCCTCCACTCAAACGCGGTGTCTGAAGGATTTTCAAACAACTTAATCGTTGGTGAAGTCCCTGGAACTACTGGTGAATTTCGAAAGTCATCTGATCCCAACCCATCCATCGTGTATCTGGGGATTCAGATGGATTCAGTGGCTTTTCGAGCTTTTCCGTCCCAGGGACGTCAGCAGCAAGGCTTAGACAAAGTGTTAGCCTTCCTAAGGAAAGATTCGTGCTCGGTGAGGGAATGGATGAGTCTAACTGGGGACCATTTCCTTGCTGGTAGAAGTTTGTTTCCTTGGGGAGACTCACCTCACGACCGTTACATTTTTTTCTCAAGTACAATTGGAAAAAAAACCAAGAATCTACACATGATCTTGGAAATTTCAGGAGGAGGTAAAACATCACTTGAAATGTTGGCTAGATCCAGTGTAGCTGTCGGAGGGCGTGTCTCTCAAGCTTCAGAGCCCCGACCTAGTGTTGTTCTCCGACGCGTCCACCACGGGATGGGAAGCATCATTAGGGGGAAAGAAGTGGCAGGCACCTGGAGAGGGGAACAGGTGTCCTGGCACATAACCTAAAGGAAATGGCAGCCATCTTTTTTAGCTCTCCAGTTTTTCCAAGAAAAAGTCTCTCGTCGAATAGTCCAAGTCAACTCAGACAACACCACAGCTCTGGCGTACTTGAAGAAGTAGGGAGGAACACAGTCTCAGTCCCTTTTGCTCTGGCAAAGGAGATCTTGCTGTGGGCAAGGGCACTGGACGTCATGATCCTTACGAAGTTTGTAGCATGAGTAGAGAATGTCTGGGTAGATCTCCTCAGCAGACGAGGTCAACTTCTGCCAACCGAGTAGACTCTGCTTTGGAGGTATGCCAGAGCTGTGGGGGTTTATGGGGACGTCCGCTCGTGGATATCTTTGCGACGTCCAGAACGAAGAGGCTTCCACTGTACTGCTCCCCAGTACTCGACCCAGCTGCAGTGACGATAGACACACTTCTCTGGGACTGGACGGGATGGACCTGTACGCCTTTCCCCGTTCAAGATCTTAGGGGAAGTCATGAGAAAGTTTGCGGTGTCGAAGGGACGAGAATGACTTTGTTCGCCCCGTTCGGCCTGCGAGAGAGTGGTTCACAGAGGTCATGGCCTTTGCAGTAGACTTCCCGAGGACGCTTCCAGTAAGGACAGATCTACTCAGACAGCCCCACTTCGAGAGGTACCACAGAAGCCTCTTCGCTCTGAGTCTGACTGCATTCAGACTATCCAAAAGTTGGCCAGAGCGAGAGGCTTCTATACGTCAATGGCGAAAGCTATCGCCAGTGCAAGAAGAGCGTTTTCCAACGCAGTGTACAATCGAAGTGGATAGTCTTCAGGAGTTGGTGCAAGAAGAACGGCATTTTCCTCCACACGACCTGTGAGCCAGATTGCTGACTTCCTTTTCTGAGAAGGGATCTAAAACTTGCAGTCTCTACAATCAAGGGTTATAAGAGTGTGCTTTTAGTTGTCTTTAGGCACAGAGGCCTGGACTTGGCGGACAACAGAGACCTTCACGATCTCTTGAGATCTTTCGAAACGATGAAGGTTCAACAACCCAAGTTGCCGTCTTGGAACTTGGATGTAGTTCTGAAGTTCCTCATGTCCAGTCCGTTTGAACCTATGCATGAAGTGCGAGCTTTTATGAATTCTTCTTGGTTCCATAACAATATGTCATAAAGGACATATGAGCTGTCACTTACGGGAGATGCAATTCTGTGTTGACCTCCCGTTACACGAAGGATGTCAATTCAACCTACAAGAGATCTTTTCTCTTGGTTGTTCGTGTCTGCGGATACGTTGCTGGGATAGGGAGCCGACACTGATCCTTAACTAGTGAGTTAATTTTTAGTTTAACTCTTTTTAAAATTAAGCGCTAACCCTCGTGTTAGGATCAGGTGATCGGGATCGGTGTTGTGCTCCTTAATTATGCTAATAGGCATAGGTATATGGTCATATGAGTGGATTAGCACCCATTGACAAATGCCAGTTAGGCTTTGCCGAGTAAGTGGATCAGACCCATCGGCAAACCCACAAGAAACTCTTACCCATAGGTCACATCCTCGCTGAGGCTCTTGAGACGAAGCAGACTCCTAAGCAATAGCTAGGAAGTCAACCCTCCGTCTGAAAAGATAGGAACCAAGGTTTATAAGAGGTCCTTCTGATAACTTGTGGTGTTTGGTCAGGAAGCCAAGGTTACCAGTGTCAAAGAATGCTTTGGCTTTTTTTCTTGAGGGGCACCATCAAGGAAGTGCATTCATCCTGTCAAGACAGTGATATGAAAGTGTTGAAGGTGAATGCGCATGGACTGAGGGCTATTTCTACGTCGGTAGCCTTCCAAAAGAACATGGCACTCAATGACATCTTGAATGCCACATTTTGGCGTAGTAATTCAGTGTTTGCTCTCACTACCTTCGGGAGGTGAGGATTACATACGAGAACTGCTACTCTTTGGGCCCATATGTCGCAGCAGACAATATATTGGGGACAGAGAGTAGCACTCTTCCTATCTTTTAGAAAATAATATGTTAGTTTGGACTTTTTAATTTTATTTCTTTTTATTTTTTATTTTTATTATGTTTATGTAGGTGTTTAGTTTTTTGTGGTCTTGGGTAGGGCGGCCTTCCCTCCATTAGCCTTGGTTTTACGAAGTTTAACCAGATAGGCTAGGTCAGGTGGTAATGTTTTTGCTTCGCCCTCATAGTAGGGTAAAAGAAAATGTTTTGTCACAGTGTGGTCACGCCCCCATTGACAAATCATCTGGAGCGCACCAGCTACATAGGTCACGTCCTTGCTGGCACCTCCAGTGAAGCATTAACAGCATTCGGTGTCTAAACAACACCTATATGATCTGTCACATTGTGGTCACGCTCCCCGTGACAGTTCATTAGAGCGCACCAGCTACACAGGTCACGTCCTTGCTGGCACCTCTAGGAATGCAGTACCGAAATTGGAGGTCTATAATATAGGATCTAGTTGCATTGTGGTCACGCCCCGTTGACAGATCCTCTAGAACTCAACAGCTTCACAGGTCACTACCTAGCTGGAGTCTCTAGTAAAGCAGATGCAGACTTGGGTGACGGTACTCACGAGTCAGCTATGCTAACAGTTAAGGAACCCAAAATATCAATCATATATATGAAATTGTTTCCCAAAATCGAATCTGTCTCCCCCCTTCCTCCAAAGGTGGGATTCAGCTATATATATATCTGGCAGGTAAGATTCATGAACAAAATGATATTGTTATGATACAATAAAGTTTGTTCATACTTACCTGGCAGATATATATAATCAAAGTGCCCACCCACCTCCCCTCAGGAGACAGTGGCACTAGAAAAATCTGACAGAAAATGGGAATGGTTCCTTACGCCCGCCTCCCAGCGGCGGGAATGGGTACTACCACCTGGCCGACCACTGCGTGTGCCGGGAGTTTTGAAATTCTGTCGGACTTCGGAGAATACAGCTATATATATATCTGCCAGGTAAGTATGAACAAACTTTATTGTATCATAACAATATCATTTTGTTGGTGTGAAAACTTTTTAAACATTTAGAAATAGGGTTTTATGTGTTCTTTGTTCTGAAAAAGGTTAAGAGAATTGTGTGATTTACCTTAAAGCATCTGTCCCCTACCAGAAAATTACAGAAGAAGCTTTTGCTGTTCAATATTTTTGTTACTTGAAATTTTCTGCTTCATATGTCTGTGGAGCTTCTAGTCTAGAGACCCATAGGATAATACCCCCCATGGTATGTACTGAGCAACTGACTGTAAGATACACTAAGGTTTTTTGCAGCATCTCAGGCCCCTGCAGCATTATTTTCTGCTTTTAACTTTTCATTCATTCCTTTGGTCTTTTCCCATTAACTTATCATTTCAGACTTCACCTTACTCAAAGCAAATCCCTTGGGCTAGTTGTATGAGTCAGATGTGTTACACAGAAGTATAGTATTATAGGATTTAATAGGTGTGAACAGTGCTTTACAGAAAAGATACAGAAGGGGAGGAGAGGAAGAAGTAAAGAAAGATGGAAATTGAAAGGAATAGGGCAGTGGACATCAAAGTGAGATTAACAAAAAGATGTACAAGACTAAATAAGTACTGCTTGAAATATAATGAGGACAATGATTAAAAACTAAAGCAAAATAATTTGGCCTTGTAGTCATTTGAAAAGTCATGCAAATTATGCAGCAAGCATTGAAACAGGCATAGATATGCTTTGTTTGAACACAAATCCATCTGTTTACTTGAGCCTATCTGTGTGGTCAGTACTTCAAGAGACACCCCAAACAATGAAGCCCACTTATCCTCTAGCCAAACAGCATATGTCATTGTAACTCCCAGTTTTACAGGATTATTGTTCATAAATGATTTTTCCATCTATTTTGCTTTTATTCTTTAGCCCTTAATGCTTATTTCTCTTCTATCCCTCTAGGGCATTTTTCCTTTTGAAAATTATTGATAATTTTCCTTTCAATGGTGCTTGTGTCCATGTTGATGATTTTTTAAGTATGATTGATCATTTGAACCAATGTGATTTATTATTTACCATAGCTACTTAGTTTGTAGATTGTTTTACCTGTTTTGGTTAGATAGTCTTACAATTACAAGTCAAGATTCTCCTTTGAATTTTTAGAGTTTTGTATCACATTGTTCATGTTTCTTTTCCTTACCTTGCTTGACAGTAGTGTTGAGTTAGCAAAGTAGATTTGTTCCGACCACGGCATACAAACCTTCGGTCCTTTTACAATAGGAAGGTACTAGCGGCAGCTGGATAGG